>NC_089580.1:80265428-80565428 GCF_019320115.1 Miscanthus floridulus | reverse complement strand
TCTAATATTTTAATATCACGAGATTGAACTATATAGTACTACGGGTAATAAGAGTTAACTCGCAAAATATAGTTCGTTAAAAAACGACAATACATCAAAGAAGCTTAAAGAACGGTGAAATCACAGTAACATGAAATGACTTAAAATTTAAAACAAATTATGGGCAGCCTGCTGCCTGTGGCATGTCCATAAGTTCCTTGATGAATTAAATAATTAAACTAATAGATCAACAATTCGCTGCACTATCGCTTGATGCCTGTATGTATTGGATTGCAAGGTAAAAAAGAAACTGAAGTTTTCAGATCGAACAAACAATAAATACTGATGAACTGAAACCATAATCACTTACCACTGAGAGTAGGGGACAGGGATGAAGGGACTACAGCGCAGCTGGGTTAGTGGGTGCCTGTTGGGATCACGGGATTCCAGATTACGGAAATCGGGATTTCAGAATTTAGGAACGCCGAAACAGCCGCCGCGGCGCAACAGCACGCATGCTTTGACGCGGAGTCGCGAATAGGAAAGGGTTGCCGCACAGAGCCGCAGACTGAACTGGACGTGACCGTATGGAGCCAAATACATGTACTACATATACGTATACTCATGGGCCCCTAGTGCCATGGGCCCCTGGTCGTCGCACTGCCTGCCCTCCCCCATGGGCCGGGCCTGAGTAGATCCTGCTAAAAATATATGTCCTGTTCATTTGGCTGATAAGCCATGGCTGAAAATACTGTTGGCTGATTTATTGTGAGAGAAAACTATTGTTCGTTGGCTGAAAAAATACGACTTATAAGCCAAACGAACAGTACGATATTCTACAAAATAAATGTGGTTGGATCTTTTTTTTTTTTGCGAGCAAAGGTGGTTGACACTAATAGTATCATGTATCCTATAAGATAAAGGTGATATGATCCAACACCTTTATCATTCGAGAAAGTAGAGGTGGTTGGACCACGACTTTCTTATGTAAAGGTGATTGGACCCACCACTACCACCATAGCAGTGGAACACAACAAAATAAACAAATCACTATCATGTTGACATCGACTATAAGATTAGTTAGTTATAACTAATATAAGAGTTTTCCGGTTGAACAGTTGAGGGAACGAGTAAGATATGTTTGTTAGTGTACTATTCTTTTGAGAAGGAATTGAGCCTCAATCATGCTACAATTTTGTTTCTTTTTGGTTCTCCATTTCCTAATTATTGAATCCATAGAGGACTTTGACATAGTTAGAATCTTTGTGTGGTTTCCCTGTTTACAATTCTCTCTTGTACTCTCCCTTTACCACGTGATAGGTTAACGAAGCGTGAGCGCGTGCTCTAAAGTAAAGGCCAAACACTTCGACCTAAGGCTGTCCGCACCACAGACCTGCAAGCGCAACTGCAGCACGCACGCGCCTGTAAATCGCCCGCAAGCGTAGCGGCCGCACAGCGCTGCGCCAATTCCAGCGTACCGACAGCACACACGCTATATACTGTAGCGAGAGAGAGAGAGAGAGAGAGTAGGTGAGAGAGAGAAAGGGGAGTGAGGGAAATAAAATATGGAATAGTGGGTATAGAGTATGGGATAGAGATAACAAGGGTGCGGGAGAAATAGATATAGAGTAGAGAATCTCGATGACTAGGATAGAATATTTCTTTTTAGAGATGGAAATAGAAGTGGATGTGTGCGGATAGCCTAAGTACAGGGAGAACTGTCGTTGTGCACATCTCTCCTTTCCCACCTTCTCAGCATGCCTTTTGATTTGTTTTTTTTTCTCTTAATTCTGTTGTCACGTGTCCCCACTGAAACCAAAAACAATTGCAGCTACTCTCTCTAAAAAAAACCAGTTTGCAACTCTGGCTATTCTTGAATTATGCTTTGACTCGTAATAAAGTTGCAACTATCACTTTTTTAGTTACTTAAATGAATCTCACTCTCCACCAAGCCACGTGACACATCTCTGACACGTGCATGCACGGAACGTTTTCATGATTCAGAATTTCAAAAATGAAATATCTCTTAAACTGCAAGTCTGATTCACAAACCGTTTGAAGATTATTATTGGAAAAATATGTCGAATGGAACGATATCCTTAATGGCTATTTATTGACAAAAAAATATTTTTTATTAAAAAAGTAAAATAAAATTTGAAATTGTGTCCTTTATTTGGTTAATACTCCGTTACAAATTAGTGTAGTTTGTAGTTAAAAAATTATTTACATTGCCTCAAAAAAACACAACTACAACTTACAACGTGAGTTAATACTTAGTTACAACTTAGTATGTGTAAGGAAAATGGACCCTAGGCCCATTTACTTTGGATTTTGGTGTTTGATGACTAACACAACCCAATTGGACTAATGAATGTGCAAGTGTTTGTTTTGTAGTTCAATAGGATGCAAGACGTAACTTGGACGAAGACGACGTGATGATCCGATGATCAACACCATAAGCAAGACCTTAGGAGCACAAGAAAAAACCAAGATATCAAGCAAAGTCCAAGCATGAAGATAGGAACCAAGCCGTATGCAAGATCGTGAAGAAACGAGCTCGTAGAGGCGACCGGATGCTGAACCGGACGCTGGAAGCGCGACCGGACACTAGACCGGTGGCTCGGCAGACAGGCGACCGGACGCTGGACCGGACGCTGGTGGCAACCGACCGGACGCAGGGCATCAGCGTCCGATCGAGTACAGAGAGGTTCCTGGCGCGCGAAACTACGACCGGACGCGTCCGGTGGCAGGCGACCGGACGCTGGCAGCGTCCGATCGGTGGTTCGCGGCTGCAACGGTCGGGTTGACCGGACGCGTCCGGTCAAGACGATTCAGCGTCCGGTCAGTAGCAGAATTGCGGGAGTTCGACCTCAACGGCTACTTTCTCGGTGGTGCTTATAAATACAACCACCAACCGGCCATTTGAGAATAGTGGAGCTGAGGAAACATACCAAGGGTGTTGATACACCATTTTAGTGATCTCCACTTGCATAGTGCTTAGTGTTTTGTCAGGTGATTAGCGTAGGTGCTTTGCGAAGTGCTTAGGTTGATTAGACCACTGCTTATGCGCTTGCTCTAGGCGTATGTCTAGTGTTTAGTGAGGTTTGCATACCTCTTGCCACCCCATGCTTGCGAGCACTAGAGTTGTACATCGGAGGGGCTTGAAGTCTTACGAGATCACACCAACCGCATTTGTGGTGTGGCTGCCACCATGTACCAAAGGGAACAAGGCCCGCGGCGTTTCGGCCGAAAGCTTGATAGTGAAGACGGCAGGGAGCATCTGGGAGAGGCTTGCCGGAAGGCACATCGGAGACCCACTTGCGAGTGGGGAAGGCCCGAGGCTATCCACGGAGTTACCTGACCGGGAGCTTGGCCCTTGCGAGGGGCTCCAACGAGGACTAGGGGGAAGCTTACGCGCTTCTCGATACCTCGGTAAAATTATCGGAGTCGTCGACGGGAGTTTGCATATCTCTACCTTGCTCTTTAAGCTTCCGCATTTACATAGATCATATTATTATCATTTGAGGTAGAGATAGCAACACACTAGCAAAACCGTATTTGCACATCTTGATAGATTATCTTTTGCATAGGTTTTGATAGAGGTAGAAAAAGAGGCCATAGTTTAGAGTTAGATTTTTAAGTTGCCTAATTCACCCAAGTTGCCTAATTCCTCACCCCCCCTCTTAGACGTCACGGTCCCTTACAATTGGTATCAGAGCCGGTTGGCTCATATTTGGACCTTTGGCTTAACCACCGTTGAGCCGACGCTATTGTAGAGTGGTTGGGATGGATACTACTAGGCCTCCACAATTTGACGGCACTAACTTCCCATACTATAAAGCTAGAATGGGTTGCCACCTTGAGGCGGTTGATTTGGGTGTATGGAGAGTCACTCATGATGGAATAAAACCCATCAAGAATTCCGAAAAATGCACAAAGAGTGACGAAAAAGAAATGCATTTCAATGCTAGAGCTAAGAATTGCTTGTTTGAATCATTTAGCATGGATGTGTTTAACCAAGTGTTCACCTTAAATACGGCATATGAAATTTGGTTAAAACTCCAAGAGCTCCATGACGGCACAAGTAATGTCCGTGAGCAAAAACATTGTCTAGCTAAGCAAAATTATGATTCCTTTGCTATGAATGATGATGAGCTTGTTCGTGATATGTATTCTTGATTGAATCTAATTATCAATGAGCTCCATTAAATAGGATTATTAAAGCTAGATGATGCGGACATCGTGAGGAAGATCATCTCCATTCTACCACAAAAGAAATATGCAAGCATCATCACCATCCTTCACAACATGGAGAACTTGAGCACCATGACCCCAGGGATTGTCATTGGCAGGTTAGCGGCATTTGAAATGTCACGTAAGATGGGTCAAGAAGAAGCCTCTTCATCAAGCAAAGGCAAAGCTCTCGCTTATAGCGAGAAGAAGAAGATGAAGGGCAAGAAAGTTGAGACAAGCTCAAGCTCAAGCTCCTCAAGTGAAGATGAAGATAAGGATGATGATGATGAAGAAGATTCAAGTGATGATCAATCTTCCTCCTCCACCTCCGATCTTGATGAAAAATCAATCAAAATGATCAATAAAGTGGAGAAGATGATCAAAAGGCTCAATGTCAAGGGTGTGCCCATCCAAATTTAAGATTTCATCTTCACAAATCAAAGAAGAGAGCAAAGAAAGAGAGGATGCTATGGATGCAGTGAGTTGGGGCACTTTGTGGAAGTTTGTCCAAACAAGCCCACACCCAAGACAAAGAAGAAAGCGTGCAAGAACAAAGCCCTCACAACAATAAGGTCATGGGATGATTCTTCAAGTGAAGAAGAAACTCATCACAAAAGGCGAGGTCACAAGCACTCATCATCAAGCTCTTCTCGTGTGTGCCTTATGGCACGAGGTAACGAAAGCTCATCCTCTAGTGAGAGTGATAGTGATGATGATTTGCCTTCTTACAATATAATTGTGCAACAAAATCTTAAATATGCTAAAGTTTGCACTAGTCAACAAAAGAAGCTCAAAAATTTAAAAGAAGAGCTAGGTAGTTCACAAGAAGCATACAAAAATTTGCTTGAACAATATGAGAACTTTGCTAATCTCAATGTTGAACTATCTACTAAAATTGAGAGACTTAAGGCTAGTGCAACAACAAATGCATGCACAATCAATGATGAGCAACTTGTAAAGAAAAATGAAAAATTAAAAGAAAAGTTAGCTAGCTCATAAGAAGCATATAATAGTTTGCTTGCTAAAATGGAAACCATGTACAAACATTGTGATGAGCTAACTAATAAAGTTGCCAATCTTGAAGCTATTAGCACATCCCCCACCAAGGCATCTAAAAAGAAAAGTTCTATCTTTAACTTATCTAAAAAGGATGCCCCTACTTCTTGTAATGATTTATGTTTAGACTCACCTTTATGCAACTAAGTTTGTGTTGAGAAAGTTGTTGTAGATACATGCACACAAGAGGTTGCAAAGGATAATGAGCAACTCAAGCAAGAAGTAGCTCGCCTCACCAAGGACTTGACTCAAGTGAAAGGCAAGGCAAAGCAAACCCAACTTCATCAAGATAACACCGTCAAGGGAGTGAAGAAGCTTGATGAAGGACAAACCATGGTTTGTTACGTGTGCCACAAGGAAGGTCACAAGTCATATGAGTGCAAGGTGAAGAATGGGGGAGGAGCAAGGAAGAAGGAGAAAAAGCAAACAAGCAAGCTCTCCAACACCTACACCAACAAGGTGGGCAAGAAGGCCTCCACACCTTATCTCTTGAAGAAGAAGAAAAATGACAAGGTGGTGGCCATCAAGGTGAACAAGCAAGCCAACATTGGGGTCAAACGCTTTTGGGTGCCAAAGGAAATCATTTCCAACATGAAGAGCATCAAGAAGGTTTGGATCCCGAAAGGGAAGTAAGAAGTCCGTCGGACTTCGGGGAATTTGGAGACTTGGCAAAGTATGGGTGCATTTCATGGGGTGCATCATGATGGACAAAACCATTGCCAAGTAGGTTAGTGAATACTATGGATCCAAATTCCCCTTCCCATGTTAGGTAACTAGATGTTATTGCTTTTCAATTGGTACATCTTGCAATTAGTTTTTCCTACAATTGGTATCTTTAAGCATCTAGTTATTTTTCATGCCTAGGTTTGCATTTGTATGCTTATATCTTTTATCATGCATACACTAGGTATATCTTATGGTAGGCTTGCTTGGTCTCTTTTTTAACCCTTGGAGCAAACCTACAAGGTTTAAAATTGCTTAGAAGCACGGCACATAGCTTGTCTTACTTTTGTTCATCTAATATGTGCCAAAGTCTAAATTGTAGATAATCTCTCCCGGATATCTTTTTGAAAATGATTCTCACATTTATGAGATGTCATCTTTCAAGTGGTATTTTTTATTCTAAAATCAATATGCGTGATTTCTACAAAGTATTCTATATTTGTATGCACATATTTAGGGGGAGTATTTCTACAACTTGGATGCTTTGAGACTAACACTTTTTCAAATGGTATCAATTTTTCAAACCTATCACATGTGTAGTAGTCTCATTGTAAGGAAATTGGAGTCCCGAGAGTTAAGCATCATTCTTCAATTGGCATCATCATGTTGATTTCATTTCGTATTTATATGCTTTCTCCATACATTATATAGATTAAACTCTCTTGTGCAATAAATTACAAATTATGCATATGCTTTGCTTTCTACCATATGTATGCATAAATCTAGGGGGAGTTTAATTTATATAATGCGAGAGTCAAATTTTGTGATCTATTCCACTTTACACACAAAGGATCACAAAGTTTGACCCTCCCTTGAGCTTAATGTCTTCCTTTTCGGTGTTTGATTCCAAAGGGGGAGAATTTTAGAGGACCAAAAGCAAACATTAATTTGTATACAAGTAGTTATGGTCTGAGAAAAGGGAGGTTAGTGGATTATGGATTAGTCTAAGTAATGGGGAGATTTTATAGGAAATAAGACTTTAATCCATAATGCCACATGGGGACATTTTGCAAGGGCAAGAAGGTCTTCAATTGGTATCTAAGTAGGATATTCTAGCATCATATAACCTTGCCCTTTGCATTGCATCCTAGCAAGTAGATGGTTTTCTAATTTCAAAAATTTTATTATTTGCTTGCTTTGGTCGTGTTGTCATCAATCACCAAAAAGGGGGAGATTGTAAGGAAAATGGACCCTAGGCCCATTTACTTTGGATTTTGGTGTTTGATGACTAACACAACCCAATTGGACTAATGAATGTGCAAGTGTTTGTTTTGTAGTTCAATAGGATGCAAGACGTGACTTGGACGAAGACGACGTGATGATCCGATGATCAACACCATAAGCAAGACCTTAGAAGCACAAGAAAAGACCAAGATATCAAGCAAAGTCCAAGCATGAAGATAAGGACCAAGCCGTACGCAAGATCGCGAAGAAACGAGCTCGCAGAGGCGACCGGACGCTGGAAGCGCGACCGGACGTTGGACCGGTGGCTCAGCAGACAGGCGACCGGACGCTGGACCGGACGCTGGCGGCAACCGACCGGACGCAGGGCATCAGCGTCCGATCAAGTACAGAGAGGTTCCAGGCGCGCAAAACTGCGACCGGACGCTGGCAGCGTCCGATCAGTGTTTCGTGGCTGCAACGGTCAGGACGACCGGACGTGTCTGGTCAGGACGATTCAGCGTCCGGTCGGTACCAGAATTACGGGAGTTCGACCCCAACGACTACTTTCTTAGTGGAGCTTATAAATACAACCCCCAACCGGCCATTTGAGAATAGTGGAGCTGAGGAAACATACCAAGGGTGTTGATACACCATTTTAGTGATCTCCACTTGCATAGTGCTTAGTGTTTTATCAGGTGATTAGCGTAGGTGCTTTATGAAGTGCTTAGGTTGATTAGACCACCGCTTATGCGCTTGCTCTAGGCGTATGCCTAGTGTTTAGTGAGGTTTGCATACCTCTTGCCACCCCGTGCTTGTGAGCACAAGAGTTGTACATCGGAGGGGCTTGAAGTCTTGCGAGATCACACCAATCGCGTTTGTGGTGTGGCCGCCACCGTGTACCGAAGGGAACAAGGCCCGCGGTGTTTCGGCCGAAAGCTTGATAGTGAAGATGGCGGGGAGCATCCGGGAGAGGCTTGCCGGAAGGCACATCAGAGACCCACTTGCGAGTGGGGAAGGCCCGAGGCTATCCACGGAGTTATCTGACCGGGAGCTTGGCCCTTACGAGGGATTTCTTGCGAGGGGCTCCAACGAGGACTAGGGGGAAGCTTACGCGCTTCTCGATACCTCGGTAAAAATACCGGAGTCGTCGACGGGAGTTTGCATATCTCTACCTTGCTCTTTAAGCTTCCGCATTTACATAGATCATATTATTATCATTTGAGGTAGAGATAGCAACACATTGGCAAAACAGTATTTGCACATCTTGATAGATTATCTTTTGCATAGGTTTTGCTAGAGTTAGAAAAAGAGGTCATAGTTTAGAGTTAGATTTTTAAGTTGCCTAATTCAACCCCCCCTTAGGCGTCACGGTCCCTTACAGTATGTTTTACAGTTACAAATTTGATTTTTTTTTTAAAAGAGAGAAACAATTACATTATTCATAAACACAATTTCAGCCAAATAAAGGAGACAATTACAACATACTGGTATGGAATGTGAAGAACCTGTGTGTCCAAGACCAACTTGGGATTTTGTGTCCGATCAATAACACAAAGTACGTAGAAGATTTTTTTAATTTTGGAGTCGCAAAAAAAAGATTTTTTAAATTTTCACAGAAAATAGAGGAAAGGTGAAAGTATAGTAGATGGTGACAATAGTGTGCGTGCCACACCGTGGCATGAGAAAGGTGATTTTGATTGCCAACTACGATGTAGCCTTGATGTGTGACGCATGGTGGTGGTCTATATATATCTGACTGTGATTAATTAGCTTATATATAATGCAAGTTACTAAAAATCGTTCCCCGTTCGGCCTAGAGCTCGACTCCGTGGCTTGGGGGATATTCTGCAGCGTTTGCCCTAGCCGATATGCACTTGTTATATACTGAAAAAATGCCGGAACGTTCCGGGTGCCATGCCAATAACTACTCTCTTCTCTGTTTACATGGTTGACGTACATCACCGGCACCAGAGAAAACAAACACAGAAGACAAAAAGGGCCAAAGCATCGTCTTCAGGGCCTCCCTCCAAGCAGCTAGCTAGAAACGGCGCCAACGCTGCAAACCCAGCCTGAACCTAGCTGCTACATACCCTCATGAGCGATCAGATCCGATAGTTTGGCAGGCAGGGTGGAACGCCCGTCCTTGGAACACGGGCAGCGGCGGATCCAGGAAATATTTTAGGGGGGACTGAACAACACTGCTGCTCGATCTTAAGTCTCAGCCCCCCTTATACTATAGAACTTTTGCCTAAAAATTCATAGGGACTCTACAGTAATTTGCACTGATTCGGTTTGGGTAGGGGGGATCCGCCCCTGAACACGGGTTGATATTGCGCTCTTTCCACGTGAACCAGCAGGATACCATACCAACATGGGTGGTGACCGAATCAAACCCTCTTGGTGCACGGGCAGTTGAGTCCTAGATGCATGTTTGTGTTAGATTGATGTCCACCCACTACGTCACACAGATTTTGTAGGGACGGCTTAAGACTATTTATAGGGATGGTTTGGCTAACTGTCCCTACCAAACCATCTCTACAAATCATGCATTTGTAGGAGCGGTTCCCAGACCGCTCCTACAAATCGATTTGTAGAGGCGGCTGGTGTTATCAACCGCCCCTACAAATCGATTTGTAGGGGCGGCTGTAGTACCAGCCGCCCCTATAATATCTGTTTGTAGAGGCTATAACACCTCGGGTATTAGCCTTGCATAACTTGACTGGCATAACATGAGCATGCACTGGTAGAGAACGGAGCTTTACTCCCGGTGGGGAACCCCCTCTAGTCCCGTTCCCCACCCGGGAGCAAGCTTCCGGGACTAAATGGGGGTCCTTTAGTCCCGGGTCAGGAACCGGGACTAAAGGAGGACCTTTAGTCCCGGTTCGTATTACCAACCGGGGCTAAAGGTGCCTCCTGACATGCCATGATGGCCGGCACCTTTAGTCCCGGTTGGTAATACGAACCGGGACTAAAGGTTTTATTCCTTTTTTCTTTTCTTTTCATTTTATTGTTTTCTTTTCAAAATAGGTTTTTGAAGTCGTATTGTACGCTGCTAATTATACATTTATATGCGCGTATAGTATGTTTCGGTTCAAGCACAATGAACGTATTAAATCACACAATTCAAGCATAGAAAAAATATATATATATGCATGCATGCATCATATATATATTTACATGCATGCATGCATATGTCTATTTTACATTATATTATTTCATGTGCATATATTACAAAAAGATTGCATTACAGTTGTTGTGATATAACAAGTTTCCTCTCATCCTCTAGCTTGGCTTCCATGGCAGTGTTGGGTCGAAGTAGAACTCGCCCTTGGAATCGATGACCTGCTCATTAAAAAATCCGGCTATAGACTCTTGAATTGCTTTGATTTGGTCTTGTCGTATGATCTTTTCCTCCAACCATCGAGTCTACAGGTTTGAATAAAACAAAATAAATTAATATATGTACATATATATATAAAGACATAGTAACACAATCAATAATAATAATTAAATGAATATATAGTGTATTTTTAACGTACTTTGAGTCTCTTTGTAGGAGTTCTTTGGGAGACCACCTTGATAAACTTGTAAACATAGTAACCACAGTAGTTGTTCCCCTGTTCCTGCCTCAGACACCACTTTACGAGAAAAAGATTTGTCATCCAATCTGGTGATCCGGTGAAAGCTATATGTTTAATTAATAAAGATGATGCGATTCAGGGGACTTACTTTCAAAGGGATTACATTCAGTGGCGCTTTGCATTTTTCCATGTGTTGCTTCTCAATAAAGGTTTTCCAAACACTGTCCAATAAAAAATTTGCCACATCATCAGATATAGTTAATCATTATGTTTGTGTGTATATATAGTTGCTAGAGATACCGAAATTACCTCTGGATAATATCTATCATATCTTGGTAGTCTTGTTGTGGTTTTCTCATCGAGTCATAGATTATCAAGTGACTTTTCACCAGATCGATGTCCATCAATATCCAGTGATTGCTGCATGTGTTTATAGGATATAACGCATGACACTCATTAATTAACTAGAATCAACATATGAGCCATTAAGGATGATCGACATTATTAACACTCACTTGAAGTTGTAGGGAAAGAGTATATCCTTCTTGTGGCATTGGTTCACTAAGAAGTTCATGAGGTTACTCTCTGACTCAGACTTCCAATTAGTCTTTGGAGTAACTAGGTCTTTGAATACTATATGGGGATCAACAAAACCAATTTCATTGCAGCCTTCCTTTCTGAGCTCTGTCATTGTAAATCTACATATATATAGTACTTGTTAGGATAATTTACATGCATATACACACATATGATGAGTTTAATAATAGATCGAAAGAATTATTACTTACAGGCAATAGCAGCTAATGATAACTTTGTCTAGAGAGGTCAGGTGGCATAGTTGATGAAATTCTGCAAAGTCAACATACATAACATCATCGCCATGGAACCAATGTTCGTCTCTAATTCTAACACCAATGCAGAAGTCTCCACTGGTAGACGCCTGCATGTACCACTTGTTTAGCAGGTACATTTGCGTCCCCAGATCAGATAAGGCTTGAGGGTTGTATAGACTCTGGCCTAGTACAAATTTTTTCTTTCAAATATCAACCTCCGCCGCACTCTCAATGTTTCCATCACCAAACATCTGGTAAAGGTCAAGACCAGTCTCATCAATAAATTCACCAAGGTGATCCAAATCGACATCCGGAGGTATGTTTGCCTGATGCATTAATCCTAAATTCGAACCATATTCATTACCAACAACTAGCGGGGGGGGGACTGATTGGTGCGCTTGTTGTCCGAGTTGGGCAACTCCTTTCCCTGCCCGCTTCTTTTTTTGTGCCGCCTCAATTGACTTGGTGAGAGTGCGGTCATAGTCCGATAACGTTGATTTGGACGGCTTACGAGATTCCCGCTGTTGTTGCTGGTAAGAAGCCACCCTTTTTCTTAGAATATCTGGAGCAATGAAGAAGTACGATTTCTCCGGTTTCTCCATGCTTCTTGATTCTTTTTAAGTTTGTCATAGAATCTAGACATATCTTTTTTATATGCATCAGTTCCTTCTTCCTTCTCTTCAGATATTATTTTGGGAATAGCCATTGGTTTCACGGTGGCTTTCTTTGCCGGCGGGGACTGGTTCTTCGTTTGTGGGGCTGTCCTCTTGCTAGGCTTCTTGGTAGGCGGGGGCGGGGGAGGCGTTGGAGACCTCCTTGGAGGTGTTGGCAGCGGCGTTGGAGACCTCCTTGGAGGTGGCGGCTGCGGCGTTGGAGACCTCCTTGGAGATGGTGTGGATGCAGCCTCGCCTTCCAACACAATGTCATCGTACAGAGCACTATGATGATCTGGCGATTGAACAATTGGATTTAGGTTGGGGGAGGATCTGCTACAAAAAAAGGAATGACATATTATTATGAGCAGATTGTTAATTATTTAAGCCAATACAAATTAATGATGTAGTGTTTTCATCCGCACGTACCTATGGTGAGGTAGTTCAGGAGGAGGTGGAGCCGACATCCCTGGAATGATGATGTAGCACTTGCGCCATAGAATGAATGTCTTCTCCGCTTCTCCTAGAGTCTTCTTGCCATCACCTCTAGGAATGTCAAGAGGCAAATCACTAAAACCTTTTTCAGCTTTATCTACCGAGATGGTAGCATATCCTTCTTGGATTATATTCCCATGAATCCTTGGTGTCTTGGTTCGGTCGATAGGATTAACAAGACTGATAGCCACCTTGATTGTGGAATTCCCCTTCAGAATGTGTAGCTCACACATTGTACAAGGTTCAGTGACGTCATCCACAGGGAAGTACAGTCATGTGTCTCCTTAATTTGGTATCTCCATGGAAGCGCAGCTGCTTTTCAACTGAACAGATTGGCTAATGTTGATTCCTGGCTCTAATGCCTGCTTGCTTGCACTCACTGCTACTTGCACTTGCCTTCTAATTTCCTCCTGCATTCTCGCTTCAAGATTTTTTCCCGCTCCTGTGCTTCACGCACCGCTTCCTCCAACCTCTGGAGCCGCTGTGCCTCTTATTCCTTCTTTCTCTGGCGGCTTCTGTAGGAAGGTCTATCCTGAGGGAATCCATGCTCCCACGAGACACTTCCTTTGCCTCTAGCTCGGCCACCATGTTCAATAGTCCCGATGGCGTATGTCAGCTCATCCTTCTCTTTGTTGGGCATGAACGCACCACTAGCAGTAGCTCTCTGAGCATAAAACAATCTTTCTGCTGCTTCTTGCAGTCTTGCGCCATAAACGCACTTCCCTGTCTCCTGGTCCAGTGTTCCCCCATGAGCAAAAAAACAATTCTTTGCATGTTCTCCCCACTCGAGTGATTCTGGTCTGACACCCTTGGCAAGAAGGTCTGCTTCCATTTTGTTCCACTTCTTAATGGCAGTCGGGTAGCCACCTGATCCCAAGTTATGGTGGTATGTCTTCTGTTGGGCATTACGTTGGTTCTTTATCACCCGACTCATACCCTCTTCCGAAGTCTTGTACTGTACAAACTCATCCCAATAGGGCCTCTGCTTTGAGATCGGGCCTGGGACAGTAAAATCTGGTGCTATGTTCTTCTTGACATACTTCGTGTATAGGTGTTTCTTCTAAGTCTGAAACTGGGTGGCCATCTTCTTCATTGCCCAATCCCTAACTCGCTCCTTCAATTCATCACCATCTATTATATCATCATAACCATCTCTTTGGAGAGTGAAATGTACCAAGACATCTTTCCAAATTAACGTCTTATCATGATCGGAGACAAAACTGATATGAGGAGCATTGGTCTTCTTCTTCCATTCGCGGGTACTAATCGGGAGCCGGTCCCATACAAGGTAACCACAGTGGTGCACAAATTTCATTTTATTCAGCCTCCCCGGTTCTCCTGTATCCACATTGAACTCTAAGATGATGAAGCGGCCCTCCAATGGCTTTTTGGGACCTCGAACATTTTTACTCTTCGTTGTAGTTGTTGATGTTGATCCAGAGGGCTACAAAACATAAACATTATTTTTAATGTCATGAGCACACATAAGACATATGATAATATATATAGCTAATAATAAAAAATATATACTTGGCCAATATGTTGTTGCTCATTTTGTTCAAGAGCTAAGTACTGACTCCCGTCATCTGCATCCTCTTGCATGTTATTTTTAGCACCATCATCGCCGGCAACTTGAGTGCCAGTGTTGATCAAATTCATCATCAACTCCTCCTCATCCATGTTTCTCGGGTCGGCCATCTAGCTTCAAAAAACAAAACCAAATCTTTGCTTAATTGCGTCGGTGACTAGGGCGAACCACGTCGGTGACATCAACAGCGCGGTTCGCCCTGGTGTGATTGTTTAGCGTTAACGATAACGATAATATGAATGTTGATCGACTAGGCCGCGAGAGAGGGCGGTGTGACAAGAGTGGCGGTGCTCCACTCCGCCGTATATATGTCTGTACACATGGGTGAATGAGGGCGGTGGTGCTCCACCATATACATAGAAACGCATGGGCGAACGAGGGCGGTGGTGCTCCGCGACGTATATATACATGCATATGAATACAAATGACATATATATATGTGTCGGCGCGATGGCCGGTGTGCTGACGACGACGACGTGAGGCAGGCCGGCGTGCTGACGACGACGACGTGAGGCGGGCCAGGGCGGTGTCGGTGCATGATGTTGTGATCCTATGTACCATGTGAACCATGTAGTCATTCATCATATGAGAAAATTCTATGCTGATAATGTAAGTATAAGTCATTATGAAATGTAAGTATATGTGTCTTATTGCTAATATAACCATTACTATTTCCGAAATGATAAGAATTTATTTTCTTCTTCTACAGGCACAGTACTTCGTCTCTGATGCTATGATATAAAGTTTGAAGATAGTCTTCCCGGAAAAAATATGTAATGCTCATATTACTTTAGCAACATTAATATATTATATCTATATATTCAAAGTTCACAAATGAAGAAACGTTGAAGTTTTCCTTCATTTTTATATGATATTTGCGTATATAAAATCTAGGACATTTATAAAATCGAGGATATTTCCTTCATTTTCATTGTTATATTATATCTATATTCGGTATCACAGCAAAATATAATATTTTTTGAAGTTTTCCGGCCACTGTCTGAGAATGTACAGAGAGACGAACTGATCACCTCGAGCTCAGCAGTGGAGGGCCTCGGACGCGCGCGGAGGAGGGCGCAGTGGAGGGCCACGGGCGCGCGCGGAGGAGGGGCATGGGTGCGCGCGGAGGAGGGCCACGGGCGCACGCGGTGGAGGCCGCACGAGGAAGAAGAGGGCGGCGGTGTCACGGAAGGCAAACGGACGGCAGCGCGAGGAAGAAGAGGGCGGCGGTGTTTGACGAGGAAGAAGACGAGCGGATCGATCTGCGCCAGGCGCTGGTGGTTATATACCGGAGAGAATTACTCTCGGTGCCAGCCACCAGCCAGGAGTAAAAGTCCTTTACTCTCGGTGCGTATTACCAACCGGGAGTAAAGGTCTCTTTACTCCCGGTGCGTGTTACCAACCGGGAGTAAAGGTAACCTTTACTCCCGGTTGGTAACACGCACCGGGAGTAAAGGGTTTTTTTTGGCGGGCCATGAAACTGTAGCCCACCTTTACTCCCGGGTGGGCTTCCCACCCGGGAGTAAAGGTGGCCTGCAGTTTCGTTTCCCGCATGTTTTAAGCAATAGTCTTGTTAAATACAATAGAAATGCAATAGTTTTTGTTAAATACATAGTAAATTAAATAAAAGGCATAAAATTATTTTGTTAAAAATATGGATTTTCTTTTTCTTTATTGCACATAGGAAAAATCTATAACCTAACTTTTTTATTTTTTGTTACAATTATAAAACATAATGTAACTAATATTTATTATTTCATTAATGCAAAAATGTAGTGTTTAATTAAAATTATTAAAACTATTGGTTTTGGACAGGAAATTTATTTTCACATCATTTTAACGTTAATATTTTAATTTTTCATCACTCAATATCCTAATTTACCTTTTTGAGAGAGAAATCCCACTAAATCAAACATTGATTTAATTTGAAACATGACATAATAAACATCTAAATTCACAATTATTACATAATATCTCAAACACACACTACATTAAATCACTATATCATCAAGTGGGCACAGCAGTGAACTTCTTTACGTATGTCCCTTGGTTATGATCGCGTTGTAACCATGAAGTGTCCTCATCATTTACCAAGATGCTAGGGTCTTTGTTCACTTTGAAGGGCGGAATTCGGTCATCCTTTTCATAATCTTCTGACATGTCCGACTTGTCCTCAATTCCCACGATGACTCTTTTCCCTGAAAGAACTATGTGGCGCTTTGGCTCTTTGGTTGAGTCATTATCGTTTTTCCCTCTTTTCGGTTGGATAGACATATCATTGACATAGAACACCTGATTCACATCCTTGGAAAGGACGAATGGTTCGTCTTTGTACCCAATATTACTAAGGTCTACTGTTGTCATTCCATACTCGTTGTCTACTGTTACCCCGCCTCCGATCACCTTGACCCATTGGCACTTGAACAATGGGATCTTCAAAGTAGGTGCATATTCTGGTTCCCATATTTCATCTATGCGTCCATAATATGTCTGCTTATTCCCATTCGGGTCTGTGGCATCTATGCGGACACCACTGTTTTGGTTGGTACTCCTTTTATCTTGGGCTACTGTGTAGAATATGTTCCCATTTATCTCGTACCCTTTGTATGTGACGATATGCCATGATGGTTGCATAGCCAATAAATACAGTTGCTCATGGATGCTCTCATCACCTTGACATTTTTTTCGCAACCAACCGCTGAAAGTTTTCATGTGCTTACGCGTAATCCAAGCTTTAGTCTTCCCTGGAAACTCGAATCATAAGAGATCCTTGTGTGTCTCAATATACGGATCTACCAAAGAGGAGTTCTATAGAACTGTGTAGTGCGCTTTATTGAAATAATCATCATCCATACCAATATATGTTTTCCTCCCTAGTGTCCCCTTTTTGCTTAGTCTCCCCTCATGTCTCGATTCAGGAACACCAATCGAGTCAAGGTTGGGAATAAAGTCAACACAGAACTCAATGACCTCTTCTGTTCCATAACCCTTGGCGATGCTTCCTTCTGGGCGAGCACGGTTGTGAACATATTTCTTTAGGACTCCCATGAATCTCTCTAAGGGGAACATGTTGTGTAGGAACACAGGACCGAGAGTGAAAATCTCCTTGACTAGGTGAACTAGGAGGTGTGTCATAATATCAAAGAAGGAAGGAGGGAACACCAACTCAAAGCTAACGAGACATTGAACCAAATCATTCTGTAGTTTAGCTAGATCAGTAGGATCAATTGCCTTATGAGAAATTGCATTGAGGAATGCACATAGCTTCACGGTGGCTAGACGTACATTTGGAGGTAGAATTCCTCTTAATGCAACTGGAAGTAATTGCGTCATGAGAATGTGACAGTCATGGGACTTTAAGTTATAGAATTTCTTCTCTGGCACATTTATAATACCCTTTATATTCGAGGAGAATCCAGATGGTACTTTGATGTTGTTTAAGCATTCAAACATGATTTCCTTCTCCTCTTTGCTTATAGTGTAGCTAGCAGGACGTAAGTAATGGCGTCCATCATCTGTCTTCTCTGGATGCAGGTTGTCTCTTTCTCTCAAACAACACAGGTCCTGTCGTGCTTCAAATGTGTCCTTAGGCTTTCCATACACACCCATAAAAGCCTAGCAGGTTCACACAAAGATTCTTCATCAGGTGCATCATGTCAATCGAGCTGCGGACCTCTAGGACTTGCCAATAGGGTAGGTCCCAAAATATGGACTTCTTCTTCCACATGGGTGCGTGACTGTTAGCGTTGTTCGGAACAGGTTGGCTTCCATGTCCTTTTCCAAAGATGACTTTCGCATCATTGACCATATCAAGTACATCCTCACCGGTTTGGTTGCAAGGCTTGGTCAGGTGGTCTGCCTTCCCTTTAAAATGCTTGCCTTTCTTTCTTACGGGGTGATTTGCAGGAAGAAATTGACGATGGCCAAGGTACATGACCTTTCGACATTTTTTCAAGAACACACCTCTAATATCACCGAAGCAGTGTGTGCATGCATTATATCCCTTGTTTGACTGTCCTGAAAGATTACTTAGAGCAGGCCAATCATTGATTGTTACGAACAACAATGCTCGCAGATCAAAGTGTTCCTGTTTGTACTCATCCCACACACGTACATCTTCTTTATTCCACAAAATGAGAAGTTCATCAATAAGTGGTCTCAGGTACACATCGATGTCATTGCCAGGTTGCTTCGGGCCTTGGATGAGCACAGGAATCATAATGAACTTCCACTTCATGCATAACCAAGGAGGAATGTTGTAGATACTTAGAGTAACAGGCCAAGTGCTATGACTACTGTTCTGCTCTCCAAAAGGATTGATACCATCTATATTTAAAGCAAACCTTAAGTTTCTTGCGTTATTTGCAAACTCCAGGAATTCTTTGTCGATTGCTCTCCACTGGGACCCATCAGCAGGGTGTCTCAACATATTGTCTACCTTACGGTCTTCTTTGTGCCATCGCAACAATTTTGCATGTTCTTTGTTTCTGAACAGACGTTTCAAGCGTGGTATTATAGGAGCATACCACATAACCTTGGCAGGGATTTTCTTCCACGGACGTTCGCCCTCAACATCACCAGGGTCATCTCGCCTGATCTTATACCGCGACGCATGGCATACCGGGCATGCATCCAATTTCTCGTACTCTTTGCCATGGTACAGGATGCAGTCATTAGGACATGCATGTATCTTCTCAATTTCTAGCCCCATAGGATAGACAACTTGTTTTGCTTCGTAGGTAGTGGCGGGCAATTCATTGTCCTTCGGAAGCCTCTTCTTTTGGATTTTTAGTAACTCTCCAAATCCCTTGTCAGATACACCATTCTTTGCCTTCCATTGCAGCAATTCTAGTGTGGTTCCCAACTTTTTCTGTCCTACATCACAAGTTGGGTACAACAATTTCTTATGATCTTCTAGCATCCGCTCGAACTTGATCTTCTCCTTTTCACTTTCACATTCTCTTTGTGCATCACGAATGACCTGACAAAGATCATCAACCGACTCATCTTCTGCGGCTACCTCTTCTTCAGCTTCTCCCATTGCAGTATCATTGAAGCACGTACCATCGGGAATAATATCATTATCGTCCCATTGTTCTTCTTCACCTTCTTCTATTACAACACTGGTTTCTCCGTGCTTCGTCCAACAAATATAGTTTGGCATGAAACCTGACTTGAACAAGTGTGAATGAAGAGTCCTTGAGCAAGGATATTCCGCCATATTCTTACATATGGCACATGGGCAGCACATGAACTCGTCGCATTTGTTTGCCTCGGCCGCATGTAACAAAGAATGCACGCCGTCAATGAACTCTTGGGAGCAGCGATCAGCATTATACATCCAATGCCGGCTCATCTGCATTACATGACATAAATACCATATTAAAACCTAGATCATAATTAATTATTTATACAACATGCGTGCCACCACAAAAGATACAAATTTATGAAAGCATCGCTACAATGTAGACAATCCCAACTACCACTAAAAGAACTAAAGCTAAAATACATTTCAGGAGCACAAGGATTTCGCGACCAATCTGAACTAAAACAGATAGATCTCCCGATTATGCAACATCTTTGGGCTTCTTCGGCTGGATCACTGCCCCATTAGCCGCCGTATCTGCCTATTGTGCAAGATATTTTTGCACGAGTTCAACATACTCTTCCTCCCAGTAGAAGCCTGAACATCGTCCACTGCCATCCCACTGAAATTAAAACAAAAAATTAGAACTTTAATCACAACCATCATAAAAATAGGTATAAACTAACCATAATCATTAAATACGATAAAATAACTCATATTGCGATCCGGACACTTGTAGAAGATACGATCCTTGTTGGGACCCTCCTTCTTCACTCGGTACTCCATCACAATCTTTGTCTCATCACGACACTTGTCGCATGGAATGAGAGGGAGACCTGGCCTAAGTCGCTTTGGAAACCCATGAGAGGCCGAGGACCCGAAAGCAGTTGCCATCAACTCTCTATACTCATTTTTTAATACACTATAAATTTCTCCTTTTATAAACAAATAAAATTAAGAAACTATAAAATTACCTAGATCTCTATACTCATTTTTTAATACATTATAGCTCAAAAACATGTTTTAATAAATAACCATCCATACTAGTTGACCTTGCTTACGTGATCATCTCGGCGAGCATTTCTCCACCAGACGGCACCGTACTTGGTCAAGGAAGAGCTCCAATTCTACGAGAAAGGGAACACGGTCTTCCACGACCGTTGTTGCTCTCCCTCGTAGAATCAAAGCTCCTCCTTGATATCCATTACCGCTCGGTAGAGAACATGCTCGCCAAGATGAACACGGTCCGCAAGTTCAACTAGTACGGATTTTCTATAATTTTCTAACTATTTTCTAAGTTTATATTTATATATACTACATTTAGGTACGGTGATTGACAGACTACTGCGACGATATCGGGACATGTGAATAAATAACCATCCGTACTAGTTGACCTTGCTTACGTGATCATCTCGGCGAGCATTTCTCCATCGGACAGCACCGTACTTGGTCAAGGAAGAGCTCCGATTCTACGAGGAAGGGAACACGGTCTTCCATGACCGTTGTCGCTCTCCCTCGTAGAATCAAAGCTCCTCCTTGACGTCCATTACCGCTCGGCAGAGAACATGCTCGCCGAGATGAACACGGTCTGCAAGTTCAACTAGTATGGATTTTCTATAATTTTCTAACTATTTTCTAAGTTTATATTTATATATATACTACGTTTGGGTACGGTGATTGACAGACTACTGCAATGATATCGGGACATGTGAATAAATAATCATCCATACTAGTTGAACTTGCTTACATGATCATCTCGACGAGCATTTCTCCACCGGACGGCACCGTACTTGGCCACGGAAGAGCTCCGATTCTACGAGGAAGGGAACACGGTCTTCCACGACTGTTGCCGCTCTCCCTCGTAGATTCAAAGCTCCTCCTTGACGTCCATTACCATTCGGCAGAGAACATGCTCACCGAGCTGAACACGGTCCGCAAGTTCAACTAGTACGGATTTGCTATAATTTTCTAACTATTTTCTAAGTTTATATTTATATATACTTTAACCTTCTTTCATGTAAATATGCAAGCTTGAAGTGATTTTGAGCTCAAATTGCTTATAAATGAAAAAAAACCACAATAAAGAACCATATATATATAGTGAACAAAATGACATAAGACAATGGTGAAAAATGAGAGTATGAGATTGGTAACCTTTACAACTGAAGAATCGATGGAGGAATCGAAGAAATCAACGGAGGAATCGAAGAATGGATGGAGGAACAATGGAGGGAGGGAGGAAGCAAGAACACTAGTGCAGTGAGCTTCAAAATGTGTTGAGCTCGGGCTCGGGGAGGAAGAAGGAGACGACCGATATATAAAGGGAGGACATTTAGTCCCGGTTGGTGGCTCCAACTGGGACTAAAGGTAACTTTCCAACCCTGGCCGCAGCCACGGCCCGGGAGTAGACCTTTACTCCTGGTTGGAGCCACCAACCAGGAGTAAAAGTATACCTTTAGTCCCGGTTGGTGGCTCTAACCGGGACTAAAGGTCCCTGCCACCTCTATCTGGCGCAGTAGCTGTTGTTTATTTTATATCTAGAGTTCCTGTGCTCCAAAAAAATTATAAAATTTTTGTGATAAGCTATTCTTGACTTGTATGAGCTCTGATAAAAATTTGATGATCAGTGCATGCATAGATTTGTAGTTATAGATTTTTCTTTTATAAATAGTTAATCCTTGTATGAATTTTTATAAATTATTTATGAATCCAAAATTCATGAAATTTGTTGGGGGTAATCCTAGTACCATATGGATGCTAAGAAAAATAGGAAATCTGTTGCTTGAGAGTCTTCACTAGGGTTTTTTATTTATGCTATTTTAAGCCTTTATGCTTTGTCTTTTTTGTATAGAGTGTTTTACTGAATAAAATGGCATGAAAATTTTACAGTAGTCTTTTGGTAGCATTAGTAAGGCACCGTAAATATTTAAGAATTTTTGATGCACATTTGATATATATTTATTATTTAACCTATGTATCTAAATAAAATAATAAAGGCATATAAAGAAATAGTTTGGGCTTCACCATTATATTTTCTTGGATGTATTTGGTATGCTTAAACTGATTGGTAGACTTTGTGTTGTCAAACTTTGAATGATTACATGAAGTAGAAGTATTGTTACTTTGTAATGCAAATTGGAAGGATTCCGGACAGATTCTGGAGTTTGATAAGTTGCATGATAAAAATAATGTTTACTGTAAAAATGGTTAATAACAAAGTTGTAGGTAATTTTATAAGCTTTCCAGAAAGTCTAGGATCACTGCATTTGGATAATTAGAACTCCAGTTATGAGTAAAACAAGTAGCTGCTGTTTGTGAAGTAGTAGATGCATTGTCGAAGTAATTAATTACATAATCAAGAAGAGATATGCACCTACTCGGTAAACGCGATGCACTTGTTGTTGCTTAAACCACATGCTGATAAGAATAATTGCAAGAATGCATTCTTTATGTATCATCACACTACTCTTGTTAACATATATGCATTCGCAATATCTTATGCCATATTCATGCATCTAGGATCGGAGGAAGAAATAACGTTGCTGGAATTCGATGAGATAGAGGAAGGGGGCCAGCAGGAGAATCCTCAAGTCGCAGCTCCCGAAGGCGTGGAGCAGAATCCTGAAGAGCTTCTGCAGTGTCCTGACCACCGCCCCACTTCCTTTCTACGAGGCAAGCCCCGGAGCATTCTAAGTCTCCTAGTATTTTACAAATGATTACTTAACTACTTATGATTGATGCATTAGGTTATAAGAGTTGAATGGAACCACTTGATGCATATACATTCCTTGTCTAGATATTACACCTTTAACCGGTATAGGTCTAGGATCGAATATATGCTTAGCCATGCTTAGACCGGTAGAAGTCGGGTGATGTCCTGTCACCTGTAAGATATAGGTGGATACCGGAGCACGGTTGGCTATATTTGCTATCGTAGAACAGAACCATGGGGTAAAAGAAAATCAAGACCGGGTGGGATGTCAATAGAGAAGCAATAAGACATGGAGGTCTTGGGTGTGGATCTATCCCTGTCTGTGTCGATTAAGGACCGTACCGTTGTTGGAGCTTCTAACAAGATTGAACGCATGCCTCTCACTTAGCTGGTCGGATAACTCATTCCAACCGCGAAGCCGAGTAGCTCAACTCAGGCCGGGACCCGTTCTGTTGTGCGCTCCTTGCGGGGGGCGATTAGACTGAGCCCAAGGGAAGGCTAGGTCTAAACGTCCTGGCATCTGGTGTCCCAGATTGTGCGGCGCGGTATGGACCCACGAAATGTGGACCTGAGTTGTACCAAAGATGACCTAAGGCTGCCTTCGCGCGGTATGCCTGGGTTTGTATTAGGAATAAATTCCTAGCTGGTTGAAATCGATTCGAATCGCTGTCTCTCCCGGATAGTGAGAAACTTGGCTAGTCCCATCATCGTAGTAACTGTGTTATGGAACATGATGGTTCGGATGAATATGGAATTACAATACCTGCTATGGTTACTATTGTATGCTTTTAAATTGATATACCACATGTTTGGCACAGGATAGTTGCTAATCTAGAGATGGTTAGTTATAATTAATTGATAAAGGAATCCTAATTGTACAACTAAGTCAATTGCCTTTATGCAAAATGTTGTCAAGCTATCTCCACTTATACAGCCTTGCATAATCCTTAGAGTCATTTTATTTCTGGTTTACGATGGGTAAGTCTAGCTGAGTACCTTCTCATACTCAGGGTTTTATTTCCCATTGTTGCAGATGGCACTGTGTATCATGGTTATTACAAGAGTTGCTTCTATCCCGCCGTGGATGAGGAGTAAGCCTTGGGCAGGCTTCTTTATTAATCCCTATCCTTGCTTTTGTGGACCGTGATCCTACTTGGCACTGTATCAAACTAAGTTGGAAACTTTATTTTCGAACTTAATTGCTTCCGCTTTATCTATCAAACTTGGTTTGTAATAACCTCTATTCATACTCTGATGATAAAAATATATCTGTGAACTTTATGTAATATGTGGCATGTATGTTGAATCCTGTACGATCTTGGTTGTTGTAATCGTTTATTGAGACCTGTTGTGGTACTCGATGGACTATCGGGTTTATATGGGTTCAAGTATGACAGTGCGACCGCTTGCGGGCTGCCATTGTACTTGTACTCTTATAAATTGGTCGGTTCTGCGATAGCTGGCATCAGAGCAATATTCAACGTTAATTGTCACATGTGTATTTAAAACAAAAGTTTTGTTTTCCAAAAACCCTTCTCTAGCAACTAATAGTTATATTAATAGGTATTTGAAACCTACAGTGTGCCAATGATCACCTTCCTTATGCCCGAATTAAGGACTATTAGGTGGCTATTTAAGTACTAACATGTGGGTTTTTACTTCGTCGTCCATACAGTGTGCTATTGTATGGGTGCCATTCACTTGAATGGTAATGTATGGATCAACTGCCTCTATGCCAAGGTAAGATGATGAGAGTATGACCACAGGATGTGAGCGTACGGCCGGGGAGAGTTAGCTTTGGTACGATTATGTATGCATGCTTGCATGTGTATATGGTACGTATTTAATTGTGGGTTTAAATTGTTATCGGGTAGCTTGATACGGAAGTATATGTATGGATATACATATATGGAAGTATTTAAATTACATTCTGCATATTTCATTATGGGTTTGGGCTGAAATGAAATTTTATGCAGGTACACTAACAACGAAACGTGTAGCTCGACTAGTTACACGATATATGAGAGAACGTGTGTATGCCACCGTGTCTATCATTAGAAACAAATCTTTCCTAAGTTTGTGAGAACGTATGGAACGAGCATGCATCATGATAATTACCCTTCACCTAATTAAATTGTTCCTCCCCTTATAAAATTCTTACTCGGTTATGTAACTCTTATCCAATATGGCCTTGTCTCACCAAGTGTACATGTTGATGGTACAGATGGCAACACCCGTCGGATGTGAGAATTTCCTGAATGTTTTTGGAACACCTACCCTCTTGTGGAGAGTTTTGCACTTTGCGGGGTACCATGAACTGCCCCAGAATCATTGGATCGAAGAGTACGTGGAAGGACAGCCATGGTATGAGGTGCAGCTCACTATTCTAGCCCGCACACAACCGCCCTTCTGGCAGGAGTGGAAGGCAGAATCGGAAGGAAAGACTCCTTGGGAGGCTGCCCAAGTTATGGCCTTTGAGGTTGTGAGACAAATCTGTCAGCGACATGGAGATGCACTTACCGGCAGTGCAGCGAGTGTGTTTCCTTGGGTGGATCCATCCACCACAAATTGGGAACAAAGTAGCCAAAATGCTTTGATCAGAGATCGGGATGAGTGCGTGAATAGCTCTAGTCCTTCCATGAGTGCAATGTTTGTCGTGATGAAGATGTTTTGTGCATGCCAGGACACTAGGGATTTCTAGCAAGAGTCATACATCACCTGCATGGACAAACTCATGATAGCGGAAGCCGTGCAAAACAAGCTCAAGTGTGTGTGCAAGCAAAAGAAAGCCACAAGTAAAGCCCAAATGGAATCTGACCAAGCTTATGAAGCTTTGGGCGCTCTTTATGCCCAAATGGAACAAGTGGATCAGCAGAGAGCAGCAGCTCAAGAAGCTAGAGCTAATGATCAAGCTGTACTTGCAGGACTATGGGAGCAGTTGGAGACCGCCCGTGCGGAGGTGTCCACAGCTAGACGTCAGCGTGATGCAGCAGAAAACCATGTCGCTAACATAAGGATAGAGCGAGATAGGCACCGCGACATGAGCGACGCTCAGGATTGTGCTAAAAGGAGCCTACGTCAACAGCTTGCACAAGCTCAACTTCAAGTAATGAATCTTCAGCATGAAGTGCACTATTTGAACAACCAACTGAACCCTATCCTTGATGGGGAAGAGGATGGTCCAGATATGGAAGAGGATGATGATGAGGAGCCTGAGGAAGGAGATGATCCTATCTCTAACCTCGATAGTGATCATGACAAGGATTAGATTGCATAGTACTTAGTATAAGTACTTAATGTATCATTGTTGGTTATGTAATAGACCTGTAGTTTGGATTTAGTGTTGGTGATTTGAACTATCATGTAATATGGTTATTTGCATGACTATCGCACGTTCGGTTAGAACTCTAATTCCAGTTGATCTATCTGAGCTCATGATTTGGATATTAACGTGCTATGAGTCCGATGAGCGATCAAATTGGTGATGTCAGGTTGCGAGAATGAATTGTTATGCCTCTATTTTTATTGTGAATTTGAGAATTTTCTCCAGTAATTTTAGTTTGGCATGATTATGATTCATCTGCAATCTTGTGGCATCAACCAATAATCGCTTATTGTTGCAACTTCGCAGATGACGCGCACCCGTGCAGGAGCTGGTAGTAGCCATGATGGCAATAATGATGACTTACCACCACTGCCACCGCCGTCCGCTCAGGAGTTCTTTACCCAGTTCTTGGGGAGCCAAAGGACAATGGAAGAAGCTCTACGCCTCATCACGCAAAACACCACTCGAGGCCACCCACATCAACCAGGGGCCGAGCCAAATTAGCACAGTACATTCAAGGAATTTCTGGATACGAAGCCTCCAATCTTCAAGGTGGCTGAGGAACCACTATAGGCTGACGAGTGGCTTAACACCATTGAGCAGAAATTTCATCTGCTAAGGGTCACAGAGCATCTGAAAGCTGAGTATGCTTCTCATCAGCTGCAAGGACCAGTAGGAATCTGGTGGACACATTTCTTGTCGTCTCTGCCTGCTAATGCGCGAGTGACCTGGGAATAGTTCAAACTGGCTTTTAGGGGACATCATATTCCCCCAGGCCTAATGCACATGAAAGCGACTGAATTTATGAGGCTCACTCAAGGAACGAAGACCCTCACAGAATATATGCACGCATTCAACAACCTATCCAGATATGCTCTAGGTTTTGTGGATATTGAGGAGAAAAAGATAGAGAGCTTCAAGCGGGGTCTAGGTACCAAACTGATGAAGACCATGGCAAATTCTAGGTGCGCCACATACAATGAGTTTATTAGTGATGCTTTGACCCAAGAAAACCACAATAACATGCATGCCATTGCTAAGGGACGCAAGAGGGCATTCGAGGCAGGTGCCTCTGGATTTTCGTAGTCAAAAGTGCCTATCACAGGTAGGCCACAATTCTGTCCACCTGCACCCAAGTTTAGGCCTCCACCACCTAAAGCTCATAATAACAGGCCACATAAACCATTCCGTAAGGCATTCACTATTGCCTTACCAAAAGGGACTGACAGTCAGGGGAGCTCCACCAGACCTAGGAATAATTAGCCATGTTTCAACTGCAATCAAATGGGTCATTGGGCCAAGGAGTGCCCCCACCCCAAGAAGAATGGCAACCCAAATAAGAGCAATCAGAGGCAGGCAAACGCAAGGGCACGTCCAGGATACGTGAATTATACCGCTCTTGAGGAAGTGCCCGCTAGAGAAGTTGTCACGGCTGGTATGTTTCTCGTCAACAAGCATCCCGCTGTTGTTTTATTTGATTCAGGAGCTTCTCATTCATTTATGAGTCAAGCATTTGCATCTAGACATGATCAAGAAATAATTGAAGTAAGCAAAGGTGGTTATAATATAAGTTCAGCAGGGGGTACCATTTCTACCAAAAAGATAGTAAAAAATGTGCTCATCTCTATACAAGGGAGGGAGTATACAACGGATTTGATAATATTGCCCGGGTTATCAATAAGTGTAATCTTAGGCATGAATTGGATGAAGGATCATGGTGTTTTTATTGACACTAGCACCCGTACTATTATGTTGAGAGAACCCACGGGAGAGAATGCTTTTCTAGTACCACTCTCCCGCAATTTTGAACTCCAACATTTAGCTTGTGCTATCCAAACCACCACACTTTGTGATATCCCAGTGGTTTGTGAGTTTTCAGATGTATTTCCAGAAGAATTACCAGGCTTACCACCTGATAGGGAGGTGGAATTTAAAATTGAGTTGGTGCCAGGTACGGCACCCATATCAAGAAGACCCTATAGAATGCCACCCAATGAGTTAGCGAAACTTAAGGTTCAATTACAAGATCTATTGGATAAGGGTCTTATCCAACCTAGCTCATCTCTGTGGGGATGTCTAGCCTTGTTTGTGAAAAAGAAGGACAACTCACTGAGAATGTGTGTAGATTACATACCACTCAATGCTGTGACCATCAAGAACAAATATCCGTTGCCTCGCATCGACATCTTGTTTGATCAGCTAGCGAAGGCAAAGGTATTCTCCAAAATTGACTTGAGAACAGGCTACCATCAGATAAAGATCAGACCGAAGGACATACCTAAAACTGCTTTCTCTACTAGGTATGGCTTATACGAGTATTTGGTTATGTCTTTCGGACTAACAAATGCTCCAGCCTACTTCATGTACCTGATGAACTTGGTATTCATGCCCGAACTCGACAAGTTCGTGGTCGTGTTTATCGATGATATATTGATTTATTCAGAAATTGAGTCAGATCATGAAGAACATCTGAGGATTGTTTTATCCAGATTGAGGGAGCATAAGCTATATGCGAAATTTAGCAAGTGTGAATTTTGGTTGAGTAAAGTACCTTTCTTAGGTCACATTTTATCAAGAGATGGAATCTCTATAGACCCATCAAAAGTACAAGAGGTCATGGATTGGAAAGCCCCAACTTCGGTTCATGAAGTTCGGTGTTTTTTAGGGTTAGCAGGATATTATCGTCGGTTCATTCTAGATTTCTCAAAGATAGCTAATCCTATGATCAGACTACTTTAGAAAGATGAGAAGTACAAATGGACACCAGAATGTGAAGCAGCTTTTTACACCCTTAGAACTTTGTTGACTGCCGCACCTGTGCTAGCACAACCAGACATTGAAAAACCTTTTGATGTATTTTGTGATGCATCGAGAATAGGTTTAGGGTGTGTGCTTATGCAAGAAGGAAGAGTTATTTCATATGCTTCTCGGCAATTGAGAAAGCATGAAGTCAACTACCCTACACATGATTTGGAACTTGCAGTAGTTGTTCATGCATTAAAGATATGAAGACATTATTTGTTAGGCAATGTATGTCATATATATACTGACCACAAAAGTCTCAAGTATATCTTTACCCAACCTGAGCTGAACATGAGACAAAGAAGATGGTTAGAGCTAATTAAGGACTACAATTTAGAAGTGCATTACCATCTAGGTAAAGCTAATGTAGTAGCAGATGCACTCAGTCGAAAGTCTCATTGCAACCCTATAGAAGCATTATTGGAAGATGGTTTCAACTTGTTACACCCTGCGGTACTACACAATATCACGATCAGTTGTTCACTTGAGAGCAAAATCATAGAGCTACAGCAGACAGATGTAGGAATAAGTCACATCAAGAGAAAATGCAAGAGCAAGAAACCAAGCATTTCAGATTGGACGAAAGAGGTGTATTATGGTTTGAGGACCGACTTGTGGTACCAAAAGACCGAGAGCTGAGGAATCAAATTTTAGATGAAGCTCACTCGTCCAAATTGTCTATCCATCCAGGTAGTAGTAAGATGTATCAAGATTTGAAAACCCGTTTTTAGTGGACTAAGATGAAGAAAGAGATCGCAGCCTATGTCGCTAGGTGCAATAACTGTAGTAGAGTAAAAGCTGTTCATATGAAATCCGCCGGATTACTTCAGCCATTGCATATTCCAGGTTGGAAATGGGAGGAAATCAGCATGGACTTTATCACAGGCCTTCCAATGACACCATAAGGTCACGATTCAATATGGGTTATTGTTGATCGTCTCACCAAGTTAGCACACTTTATACCCATGAACACACGGTATATAGTTGGGAAATACGCTGAGATATATATTTCCTAGATCGTGAGACTGCATGGAGTACCCAGGACCGTAATCTCAGATCGAGGACCATAGTTCATAGCTCATTTCTGGGAGCACTTACACTAGGCTTTGGGAACCAAGCTAATCAGAAGTTCAGCATACCATCCGCAAACTTCAGGACAGACGGAGCGAGTGAACCAAATCCTAGAAGATTTGCTTAGAGCTTGTGTTATATCTTCAAAAGGTTCATGGGAGAAATGGTTACCTTTAGCTGAGTTCTCCTATAACAACAGTTATTAAGAGAGTATCAAGATGGTTCCATTTGAAGCATTGTATGGTAGAAAATGTAGAACTCCATTGAATTGGATTGAGCCTAGTGAAAGGAGATACTTTGGTATTGACTTTGTCAATGAAGCTAAAGAGCAAGTACGTATCATCCAATAGCATATGAAGGCAGCTCAATCGAGGCAGAAGAGTTATGCTGATAGAAGAAGAAGACCACTAACTTTTGAAGTGGGTGACTATGTATACTTGAGAGTATCACCTATGAAAGGCGTGAAGAGATTTGGGATGAAAAAGAAGCTTTCACCCAGATATGTGGGGCCATACAAGATTTTGGAATGGAAAGGAAATATTGCGTATAAGTTACAACTTCCACCAGAGATGAGTGCAATATTTGATGTCTTCCATGTTTCTCAGTTGAAGAAATGTCTTTGAGTACCCGAAGAAGCTATTGCACCCACCAACGTGCAGCTTCAATCGGATTTGACCTATGAAGAAAAGTCAATTCAAGTGTTAGAGGAGTTGGAAAGAGTAACATGGAGTAAGATTATTAAGTTCTATAAGGTGGTGTGGAACAATCATAGTGAACAAGATGCTACGTGGGAAAGAGAAGATTATTTACGAGAAGTTTATCCCGCCTTTTCCAAGAATGGTAGGTCTTGCAAATCTCGGGACGAGATTTTTATAAGGGGGAGGGGCTGTAACACCTCAGGTGTTAGCCTTGCATAACTTGACTGGCATAACATGAGCATGAGCATCAAGCATTCATAAACAAGCATTTGCAATTGAAACATTGGATTGAAACATCTGCAACATTTGCTTATTATCGCATGTTTCCTTGAACATATGCAACTTTTCTCATTATTTCATGTCTCCATATATATATGCATATGATCATGAGTGTATACATGTAGATGGTTGATATGAGTCACAAAAATATATTGGCAATACTTAGGTTAGCAAATGGAACATGGTTCATGAATGTCACTTCCCATGATCAAGCCCTTAAGTCATGTTTCATGTGATTACACTAAATAGCTCTATGAGTGACTAATACATGAAATGATTGTATGACCTTGCAATTTGCTTAAACATGTTTAGAGTATCATTATGAACAACTTTGATATTCATGCTTAGGGGTAATTAGGTCATTAAGCCATAGTTTGAAGTGTATCATCTTTTAAATGTGACATGTTTGACCAAGTTTGAACTAGGTGTTAGAGACCTTGCATGGAGGTGGTCACTAAAGCAAAGTTGTAGTATTTGATATAAGGAATAACTTTTATTTTTGGGTCATTGAATGATTCAGCTCCTAACATGTTTGAAATTGGATCACAAGAATCATCAAAACAATAATTTCAACACTTAACAAAAATTTCTAAGTCAAGTTCACCGACAGTGCTGACAGGCCGACCTTGGTCATGATTTTACTCAGTTTTTGGTTGCGAATTAGCACGAGTTCATTGAACAAGAATTGTAGATGGTACTTAGGACTACAACTTTTGTTTTGGAATCATTCAATGAACGGCTTTGTATCGGGAGATATTTCGAATGAAAAATGCATCGTTAGACTTGGCTTTGATTCACTGAATCGACTGAATCACAGCTCAATGGTCGACCGGCGTCAGGGTCCGCGCGCCGTGTGGACGCGAAGAATGGCCGCGCGTCGCCGTTGCTCTGAATAGCCAGGCCGTGCCAAGCCAGAGCGGGCCGTTATCACCCCCAGCACCACCCGCTCCCTCCCAGCGCACCATTTCGCATTTCCCAGCTCCTCCTTTACCGTTCGCAGCGCCCGCAGCAGCAGCCGTCCCTGCGCCGAGAATCCGCCATCGTTGTTGCCAGTCACCGGCTTGCCTAGCTACTCCATCACCACTGAAGCACTCCACCGCCACCCCAGCAGCTCACCGCATCCACCCGTGTTCGCTGACGGTGCTTGGTAAGCCACAGCGCCACGCGCAAGCTCGCCAGAGCCCCGCCGCCAACCCCGTCGTCGTGGCCACGCCACCACAGTCCACCTCTCGCTACGCTTGTTGATGCGCTAGGTTTCTCGTAGTTCGTAGATGCTTGTATGCGTGTTTGATTGAGCCGCCAAGGTCGTCATCGGCGTCTCACCATCGTCCGACTCCACCGCCCCGCCATTGACGCCGCCGTCGGCACTAGCGTCGACAATAGGGCTGACCAAGTAGTGCAATAGATGCGCTAGGTCGAGTAGGTCCTACCATGATGATGTCACCGCCAGCGAGTTCACCGTCGGCGAGCTCTGGCCACGCCCGTATCATAGCGCCGCCTACTCTGTTCTCGTCTCACTGACGCATGGGTCCTCTGACCAGCGAGTCCCACCGGTCAACGGCAGTAAGAGTATAGGATAGTTCATTTAATTCCAGAGTTTGTACTGTTTTGTAATTTTTAGATCTCTAATTTGGTAGCTTCAAAAATTGTGAAATAAATTTGGTAATGTTCCTTAGGAAGTGTAGTATTTAGGAAAAATATAATCTTGACACTTATAGTAGAAATTTTGGAAGATTTAAATGGAGATTTGAAATGTGTTTTTGAATGCATGCAAATTTGTTTATTTTATATCTAGAGTTCCTGTGCTCCAAAAAAATTATGAAATTTGTGTGATAAGCTATTCTTGACTTGTATGAGCTCTGATAAAAATTTGATGATCAGTGCATGCATAGATTTGTAGTTATAGATTTTTCTTTTATAAATAGTTAATCCTTGTATGAATTTTTATAAATTATTTATGAATCCAAAATTCATGAAATTTGTTGGGAGTAATCCTAGTACCATATGGATGCTAAGAAAAATAGGAAATCTGTTGCTTGACACTTTTCACTAGGGTTTTCTATTTATGCTATTTTAAGCCTTTATGCTTTGTCTTTTTTGTAAAGAGTGTTTTACTAAATAAAATGGCATGAAACTTTTACAGTAGTCTTTTGGTAGCATTAGTAAGGCACCATAAATATTTAAGAATTTTTCATGCACATTTGATATATATTTATTATTTAACCTATGTATCTAAATCAAATAATAAAGGCATATAAAGAAATAGTTTGGGCTTCACCATTATATTTTCTTGGATGTATTTGGTATGCTTAAACTGATTGGTAGACTTTGTGTTGTCAAACTTTGAATGATTACATGAAGTAGAAGTATTGTTACTTTGTAATGCAAATTGGAAGGATTCCGGACAGATTCTGGATTTTGATAAGTTGCATGATAAAAATAATGTTTACTGTAAAAATGGTTAATAACAAAGTTGTATGTAATTTTATAAGCTTTTCAGAAAGTCTAGGATCACTGCATTTGGATAATTAGAACTCTAGTTATGAGTAAAACAAGTAGCTGTTGTTTGTGAAGTAGTAGATGCATTGTCGAAGTAATTAATTACATAATCAAGAAGAGATATGCACCTACTCAGTAAACGCGATGCACTTGTTGTTGCTTAAACCACATGCTGATAAGAATAATTGCAAGAATACATTCTTTATGTATCATCACACTACTCTTGTTAACATATATGCATTCGCAATATCTTATGCCATATTCATGCATCTAGGATCAGAGGAAGAAATAACGTTGCTGGAATTCGACGAGATAGAGGAAGGGGACCAGCATGAGAATCCTTAAGTCATAGCTCCTGAAGGCATGGAGCAGAATCCTAAAGAGCTTCCGGAGTGTCCTGACCACCGCCTCACTTCCTTTCTACGAGGCAAGCCCCGGAGCATTCTAAGTCTCCCAGTATTTTACAAATGATTACTTAAGTACTTATGATTGATGCATTAGGTTATAAGAGTTGAACGGAACCACTTGATGCATATACATTCCTTGTCCAGATATTACACCTTTAACCGGTATAGGTCCAGGATCGAATATATACTTAGCCATGCTTAGACCGGTAGAAGTCGGGTGATGTCCTGTCACCTGCGAGATATAGGTGGATACCGGAGCACGGTTGGCTATATTTGCTATCGTGGAACAGAACCATGGGGTAAAATAAAATCGAGACCGAGCGGGATGTCGATAGAGAAGCAACAAGACATGGAGGTCTTGGGTGTGGATCTATCCCCGTCTGTGTTGATTAAGGACCGTACCATTGTTGGCGCTTCTGACAAGATTGAACGCATGCCTCTCACTTAGCTGGCCGGATAACTCGTTCTGACCATGAATCCAAGTAGCTCACCTCAGGCTGGGACCCGTTCTGTTGTGCGCTCCTTGCGGGGGGCGATCAGACTGATCCCAAGGGCAGGCTAGGCCTGAACGTCCTGGCATTTGGTGTCCCATATTGTGCGGCACGGTATGGACTCGCGAAATGTGGACCTGAGTTGTACCAAAGGTGACCAAAGGCTGCCTTCGTGCGGTATGCTTGGGTTTGTGTTAGGAATAAATTCCCAGCTGGTTGAAATCGATTCGAATCACTGTCTCTCCCAGATAGTGAGAAACTTAGCTAGTCCCAACATCGTAGTAATTGTGTTATGGAACATGATAGTTTGGATGAATATGGAATTACAATACCTGCTATGGTTACTATTGCATGCTTTTAAATTGATATGCCACATGTTTGGCACAGGATAGTTGCTAATCTAGAGATGGTTAGTTCTAATTAATTGATAAAGGAATCCTAATTGTACAACTAAGTCAATTGCCTTTATGCAAAATGTTGTCAAGCTATCTCCACTTATACAGCCTTGCATAATCCTTAGAGTCATTTTATTTCTGGTTTATGACGGGTAAGTCTAGATAAGTACCTTCTCGTACTCAGAGTTTTATTTCCCATTGTTACAGATGGCACTGTGTATCATGGTTATTACAAGAGTTGCTTCTATCCCGCCGTGGATGAGGAGTAAGCCTTGGGCAGGCTTCTTTATTAATCCCTATCCTTGCTTTTGTGGACCATGATCCTACTTGGCACTGTATCAAACTAAGTTGGAAACTTTATTTTTGAACTTAATTGCTTCCGCTTTATCTGTCAAACTTGGTTTGTAATAACCTCTATTCATACTCTGATGATAAAAATGTATCTATGAACTTTATGTAATATGTGGCATGTATGTTGAATCCTGTACGATCTTGGTTGTTGTAATCGTTTATCGAGACCCGTCGTGGTACTCGACGGACTACCTTGTTTATATGGGTTCAAGTATGACAGTGCAACCGCTTGCGGGCTGCCATTGTACTTATACTCTTATAAATTGGTCGGTTCTACAACAAGAAGTAAGTTACACTTACCGCACATAGTGTTTTTATAACCAGCTTTTCCTTCCTTTCTGGATCGTGCCTTCCGTGATGTTTAGTGACATAGAACCTAAATGCCTTATTTGAATTATTTTAACAAATACAACTTGTTAGTATCCAAAAGTGAACGTTACAAGTATGTATACAAACATATAAGCTAATGAGGATTGTCGATATGTATACGTCTTGAGAATCGATATGAAATCTTTACGGATGTCCTCTTTCTCCCGAAGGGTCTTTCCAGCAGCTAGCTCTTTATCATCCAGTTTCCACTGTTTAGGGTAATTAAAATTTATTTGTGCTATAGGTTGAGGATCTATATACCTAGCTTTCACACTTGGCATTTATTTTACAATGTGCACTTGCATTCTATAAATCACGGCATGGGTTAGTTACAACAAAATTTAAAGATTACATTCATATCATATCAGGAGGACAAGGACTTACAGGCACCACGTGTGAATTAGATTCAACTCCATTGCTCTGAGGTGAAAGCATGTCTGCATGTCATTGAAGTCAAAGACAATTTTCTCGGCTGGGTCTCCAAATGTGCCAGTGGGGAAGCATGCTTATACAAGGTCTATGCTCATTGGGAGAACACGCAAGTACCAATCATGAAACCTTCTCATTCCAAGTGGTAGGCGCTGGATGTCCCAGTTTGGTAGGAAGGGCTTGCATCTTTCATATGTTTTCGGGCAATCCTTTGACCATTTGATGACATCAACATTTGGATACTGCTTTGCTGTTTGGTGGAGTTTGCTAGTGACAGCCTCCTCATGAGCCCATGATGGGACTTTTTTAACTTGGTTCTCAGGCTTGAACTGGTCATGGGAATACCACTTATGCACCAACGAGATATCTTTCATCAGAACATAAATTGGTCTTATGGTGATTGGATGCTTCTTTCGAAGTTTCCATTCAGGCACGTCCTCATCTTCTTGTGCATCACCTTTTTCAGAAGACACTCGTTGTTCATGTATCGGTTGTGCTTGTTGAGAAGACTATGGCATCTCATTATGCACTTGCTCGGTATGAGATGGAGAAGGTTGTGGTTTATCAGGCACCTGCTCGCTAGGAGGCAGGAAAGATTGTGGCATCTTAGGAATGTGGTGGTCACGAGACGGTGAAAATATTTTGCCAACCTCAACAACTCGCTCCAAATTTGGGAGAGGGGGAGGTGGCGAAGAAGCAGTCAATATAATATCTCGTTTGTGCTAGAGGATGAACTGCCCCATTACGTCTTTGAGTAACACCAGCCCCTCAGGAGTTGCACAGTCTATCCTCCATTGCATGAACTCGGGCTTCACGGTATGCACCTCGACCCTAGTGTTGTCCGATAGTATCTTATTATTGTGGTGTAAGCCACCGGGACAATGTGCCACACCTATTGCCACCTCCATCACAATGTTCTGTCAGCCACTGAGAAACACCAAGGTGTAACTAGTTGGTTCCCGTATGCGATCAACGGGGGTTGTGGCTGCAGTGGAACCTTAGCTGCTAGAAATTTTTGGAGGGCTATCAACTAATGCCAGTTCTCCCAGTGGTGTCATTAATGTATGTGGCTCCATAGACAGTCCTTGCTCCTCCAGCGCCTTCGTAACTAGAGCCTTTACTTGGAGCTCAAGATTAGTCTCCCGATCTCTACGATGTTTCTTGTACATGTGCCTGTCCTCTTTAAATCCATGCTTCTAGGTCATCCTTTTCCCTAGCCCTCTGGTGTGGCCTATGTGCTCCTTGTTTCCCAAGCCAAGGCTAAGCTTATCCCTCTCTCTGGAAGGATTGAATGAGCCATTCTCCTTGTCTTCAGTATATTTCAGTATCCTTGATACTGCCTCTTAGGTCTCTAGCTTATCAAACTTAAGATTACTGCCGGATGATTCTATACTCCTCGCATATATCCAATTCCTTAGGCGTATCTTCAAATTCATCACATCAATATTCCCATCAGCTGCGGCCTCTTCATCCATCTTCCTAAATTGCTCTTCCTTGGCATAGTAGCCACTGGGGCCTAGATGATGGTGGTGTTTGTTCCTCTTCACCAGCTCGGTGTTACGGGCATTGAGCTCCAATGCCTCTGGTGAAGTCTTCTGAGCCACGAGCTCCTCCCATTGACTAGGAGTTATGTTGCTGAACTCGTTGAAGGGAGTTAACCCCTTTTGGATATACTTCTTGTTGAGCTTCGACCTTCAACGTCGAAATGACTCCCATGATCCTAAAAGCATTTTTTACCAGTTCATGCTTACCCTCTAGAAATCTAAAGTTGAGCTTTAGCTACCTCTCCCATAGTCATCCTTTTTCTTCTCTGGTACCTCTTTCTAGTTAAGAATTGCTGGGTTCAATTTATCTTTTACTAGGGCCCCGATCGCATTACGGAATCATCCTCTTAATTCCTTTGGCTCAAGGATCTCCCCTGCTGGCCCGACCTCCATTATCACATAGCATGCCTGAATATTGATTTGCTTTTCTATCCCCTAGTTTCCTCTTAGTCTTGGTAGTTGTTGTTGTGTCTTGAGGTTGTGGAGCAGAGGCCTCAATGTCTGTCTCTGTGGTTGTTGCCTCTGCTCTCCTTTCCTCTACTCCATCTTGTCCAGTGAGATGTTGCGGACATCGACGTCGTCTTTTCTAAGTTTTAGGAGGGACCTGTATATACGACAGGTCAAAGTGTTAGCAAGGGTAACATAGCCAAAGCTTTAGCAAAATTTATAAGCTAAGGCTTTTTCCTTACCTCATCATTCGGGTCAAAATCCTTATCCAAATCTTCCTCTGTTGGTCTCCTTCTGGCTTCACATGGGAAAGGATCCTCGGGACTTACATATCCCTCTTCTGAGTCCTCATCATCATCATCATCATCTTCTTCTTCACCTTCAGCAGCCTCTTCTACTCTTCCTTCTACTCTCCCTTCCTCCTCGTCACACTGCTCCTGAGTAAGCATCACTTCTAGATCCTTTTCTAACTCATTATCGGACTGCTCCTGAGTAAGCTAGTCCTCTAGTGCTTGCTCCTCATAGGTTGGCTGCTCATCATGCTCGAGGCATCGGCATGCACTGTCTGGTGTCCGTGACATTATTTCGCGCTTTGTTCTAATAGATACAAGAAAGTATGCTTGAGGTACATGAGAAGGTATAAGAAATCAAAAGGTCTATAAACCAAAGTAGTCCTATAAAACAACAATATATAAAAAATGAGTAGTAGCAGTAGTAGAGGCATTAGAAACATGTCAATCATCATCTGATCTTGAACTTGAAGCATCAAGGCATCATAACAGAGAAGAGGGGAGAAGGTAATGTAGGGGTGGCTGCTAATGATGCCAAGTTCCTCACAAGTTCCTGATCATTAGCTCATATTCCATATAATGTATGGACTTGGACAATTTCCTCATCAGCAAAACAAAGGAGAGGAGAGGAGAGGGGAGATCTGGCAAAAAACCAACACATGCTTAGCAAACATAGAGCAGTAGTTGATGGCAAAAGATAGCTAACATCTATTTTAGCTACAAATGACATGGTATAAGAGGGGTCAGTGTTTAGCAAAAGATAGCTAACATCTACTAAACACAAGATTACCACAGACAGCTAAAATATATATGTATATTAAACAATCTACTAAACAATGGTATACTGCCAAGTATAGAAATAATATGGGTAACCAAAGTTATGTGAATATATGCCATGTATACGGCCATGTATAGAAAAATATCATGTATACTGCCAAGTATAGAAAAATTATTGATTCTATATATCCAACAAAATAATAATAAGGGTAACCAAAGTTATGTGAATATATGTTATGTATACTGCCAAGTATAGAAAAATATCATGTATACTACCAAGTATAGAAAATTTTATACTGTAAGCAAATAATATCATGTATACTGCCAAGTATAGAAAAATAGTAGTAGTAAGTAATAGTAGTGAGTAGTTAAGCTGTAGGACTAGTAAGAGTAGCCAGTAGTAGTAGTAGCAGAGAGAAGTGCAGCAGCAGTACATAGAGTAGAGTAGTAGTACATAGAGTAGAGTAGTATAGTAGATAGAGTAGAGTAGTAGATAGAGCATAACTAGCACCACCAGCCACCAACATAACCATATAAGAGTAGTAGAGTAGTAGAGTAGAGTAGAGTAGTCGTAGGAGCAAGTGTAGCAGTAGGGGTAGAGTAGTAGAGTAGTAGAGAGCATCAACCAGCACTAGCAGCTAGCACTAGCAGTATAAGAAAAAATTGACAGCACCAGCAGCTAGTAGTACTAGTAGAGTAGGAGGAGGAGACAGTAGGAGTAGTGTTGAGTAGTAGAAGTAGAGTAGCAGTACAGTAGACAGTAGGAGTAGTGTAGAGTAGGATTAGCAGTAGAGTACTAGTAAAGGTCATTTAAAAACAATAGTCGTAAAGGAGTAGTAAGACAGTAGTAGTAAATGTCAAATTTGATCAACACAGCAGCCAGCAGTTAGTAGCTAGAAGTAGCAAGTAGTAGTGGTAAGTAGAAAGTAGTAGAGTAGAGTAAGTGTAGCAGTAGAGTGGTAGTAGTAGAGTAAGAGCAGCAGCCACTTAGGAGTAGTAGTAGGAGCATCACTGAAAGAAGAGCAGCAGTAGGAGTAGCAAGTAGAAGTAGGAGCAACCAGCAAGTAGTAGGAGCAACGATAGGAGTAAGTGTAGCAGTCCAAGTATAGGACCAGCAACAGTAGATAGAAGGTAATTATTTTTTATCCAACATCTATTCAGTGAACTTAGACACATATCCAACCAGCAACAGTAGATATAATCAGTTTAGAGTAGCCAAATTCAGTGAAACATAATAGAGCATCACGCAGCAGGCAAAAAACAACCAGCAGTAGATAGAGCAGTAGCAGGCAAAAAAAATAGTGAACAAATGAACTTAGTGCAGCAGGCAGCCCCATTAGTAGGCAAAAATGACATATGCTCAGTTGAAACATAATAGAGGCATCATAGGCAGTAATAATCATAGAAAATGACATATGCTCAGTGCTCAGGTTAAAAATGGCATCATAGGCAGTGGTACATGCTGCTAGGGTACATCACAGGCATCACAAGCAGCTAGGGTGGTTCATCACAGGCAGCACAGGCAACAAGAAGATGGGGCACGAAAAACTATTGTAGGCATCATAGGGAGTTGCTATGAAATATCTCTCAATGCAAGGGCTGGCCTACAGGCTAGCTGCATCTGCATGCAGCAGGCAGCAGCCATGGCCCATGATATATATGTGGAAGGAATAATATGATGGACAGGTGTACTAGCAGCAAAAGAGCTAGATAGCAGGGAATGAAGAGCATATATGAATATGATGATGCAGAGTAGTAGCATCCATCTTATATCATTGCAAACATGAGCAGTGGTAGTTCATGATGAAGGAAGGAACCAGTGCTAGATGGATGGATCGAAGATAGATAGATAGATGCAGATAGATGAAAGCAAGTATAAGATGTTGATAAGATGAGGGTTAGTTCAATCGATTTGCCTCAGATTTAACTACCTTTTCATTTGACCTTGAACTTGGAGCTTAAGAAACATAGAAAGCAACAAACCTCAAACAGATAGTAGAAAACCAAGATCATGACAGGCATAAAACCATGAGAGACATCCAGCCTAGCCATCCGATTATCACAACCGCCCAGTTGTTGCTTGGGCATGGATGCCTCACATGGTTTGATGATAGCCATAAGAAGCATAAGCAGAAGATAGAAGAAACAATGCTCCAGTACCTCACAAGTCCTAGGTCATCAATGTGCACAATCTATTACTCAACTAACACTATTATCTTCATAGGCATGAAAAGGATCTCACAATTGTATCAGTCTCAGTCAAAAAAATGGTTGACATCATAGGCACAACAAAATGCAGGCCTCAGCTAACTGCAAACTAACTTATGATCATCTTGCAAACTAATTGCAATAAGCCTAGGTGGCAAATAAGAACACAAATTGCTGAGGCAAGTTCATGGCTCCCATAGAAGCATGGGATACGTCCATCCTAGCCATCAGGTAGGCATGACTACAATAGTTGCTTTGGAATGGATGTATCCCATGTTTTGATGACAGACATGAAAAAATACAAGAAGACAAAAAAGCACCAAAAGGAAGAATACCCACAGCCACCTTAGATTGCTATAGTTTGCATCATCAGCCAAATGATGCGAGTAGGACAGCCAAACACAGGCGAATGCACCAAAGGATGCGGGATGGGCCATATGATGGTCCAGTTTGGGCAACCAATCACGCCCTACATCCACAAGATATGATGTATGGCTATCCATTATTATTGTTATAAAGTTTTAGCATCTCCAAGCACATGGTGTTTTTAAAAAAAATGCGAAAGAAGCTAGACCACAGTTATGTGGCCAAAGCAGCAGCAACACTACTCAGTAAAACCTAAAGAAATCAAGCAGCCTCAACTGCTGTAGCTGTGGTAGAAGTGCAACTGTGGTAGAAGTGCAGCTGACCAAAGATATTATTGTTGTCTTTGATAGTCTACTTCAATAACTTGCATATCGACCACACGATAGCAAAATAGAATTTAGACTGCAAACTGTTCAGACCCGCTTAAAGCTAAAGCCATTTGTATACTGGAATTATTTCTTATAGAAATATAATTTCCATCCCACAACAGATCAAGAACTGAAGCAATCCATTGGAAGTTGCTGCTGTTGCTCCTCGTACAATGATAGTTGTGATGTACGGAGTATTAAATTCATCAATTTTGAACATGTATAAGAAAATATATATTTTTGGTACATTAAGGTTAGGTTATCAAGAAAACAAATAGTGTCTACCTAGCAAGAGGCCCTAAGCAAAACAGGTCATTGCTATTTTGATTTGAGCATATGATTTTAGTAAAATGGCAATGTTTAATAATTTTGCTATCCATCAATTCCGTGTCACCAGCATATTTATATTCATCAATTCTTGGGGCACCTAAAATCAGATCCTAGAAGAAGAAAAATATTGAAAACAAATCCATCGATTAAACCATAGCAATCGTGTTCTGCTAATGTGTTCTACTACTGATAATATGTGTCCTGCTATTCGATTTGTAAGCATAGGCAATTGAAACATAGCAAGAGAGACAAGACAGGAAGATGGCTGGCAGTAACTGAGGGTGTGGGATACCTGATGTCCTGGTCAAGGGAGGGATGCTACGCCTCGATGGAAGACTTGAGGAGGTGGCTCAACGCACCACAGCGCCACCACTGATCGTTCCACGCGCACCACAGCGCCGAAAACCCTAGCCGTCATGGGAGGGGGAATGGCGACGGAAACCCTAGCCGTCGGGGGGAACGGTGGCACGTAGGGCAGGAGATGGACTGGGGGTTGGAGGCAGATCGGGGGAGGTAGGGCGCAGTGGAGGTAGAGCACGGAGGCAGCGGAGGTAGGGCATAGAGGCGTCGCCCATGGCTAGGGTTCCACAGCGGGTCCCAGCGGCGGATGGAGCCAAGGAAGCTCGGGGGAGGAATGCCAGAGCGCATGGGCTAGCGGGGGTGAGAGGAAGCGGCGCTACGGCACGGAGACGGTGGCAGCGACGGTAGGTTCGGCAGCTTGACGGCGTCCGCAAGGAAGAAGAGAGCGCCCTAACATATACCGGAGGTCATTTGTAGGGGCGGCTTCTGAGTTAGCCGCCCCTACAAATATATTTCTAAGGGCGGTTCCTAAGTTAGCCGCCCCTATAAATATTTTTCAATTTATTTTAATTACTAATTCTATAAATTATTTTAATTTAAAATTTAAATTTCAAAACAACTAATATAATTTTAGGACACTAAATGACCTCAAATGAAAATTTTGTAAACATCAAAGTTGTAGAACTCATCAAGATGTACAACTTATATTTTGGTCATCTTTTCATTTGATAAAATTTGGAAAGTTCAAATTTTGAATTTCAATAAATAGCAACTTCAAACAAGATTTTGAAACCTTAAATGATTTCAAATAAGAAAGTCATGGACATAAAAGTTGTTGAACTCATCACTATCTACAACTTTTATTTTGATCATTTCTTCATTTAATAAAGTGTTAGTAAACATTGTTCATAAATCCACATTTCCATCATAGTTTTATAAACTATATGAAAGACATGTTGATTTATGAACAATGTTTACTATCATTTTGTCAGATAAAGAAATAATCAAAATAAAAGTTTTAGATCTTGATGAGTTATACAACTTTGGTATTCATCACTTTTTTAGCTGAAATCATTTGGTGTTTCAAAATCTTGTTAGAACTTGTTATTTTTTTAAATTTAAAATTTTGAATTGTTCAAACTTTGTCAAACGAAAAGAAACACCAAATCAACACAGTAACTTGATAGGGCATGATTTTAGAAAATTTTATGAAAAAATCATCACATTTGGAGTTAGTATGAGGGACAAAGACTAGTTACAAATTTTACCCAGAGATTAAAAAGAAAAATCACAACTGTTTATGATGATCAATGATGAACAAGTGTGATTTCTCTTTTTAATCTGTGGCTAAAAGTTGTTACTAGTTTTTCTCCCTCATACTAACTCCAAATGTGATGGTTTTTTTCCTATAATTTTCTAAAATCATGCTCTATCATTTTAGTCTAGTCATCTTTCTTTGTCACTAATTTTGAACAATTCAAATTTTGAATTTCAAAAAATTACAACTTCAAACCTGATTTTCAACCACTAAATGATGTCAGCTGTAAAGGTGATGAATATAAAAGTTGTTGAACACATCACTATCTATAACTTTTATTTTGGTCATCTTTTTATTTGACAAAATTTGAACAGTTTAAATTTTGAATTTCAGAAAATGACAGCTTCAAACCTAATTTTCAACCACTAAATGATTTCAATTGTAAAGGTGATGAATATAAAAGTTGTATAACTCATCAAGATCTCCTACTTTTATTTTGTCCATTTCTTCATTTCATAAAGTGTTAAGTGATTTCATAAAGTTTTAGTAGTAATAGAGTGGATGTTGAAATAGATTCATCTGGATGTTGCAAAGGGTAGTCTCACACACATGCATAAATGTAGTCTCACACACACATAAATATATAGTATTACAAACATACATAAATATGTAGTCTCACACGCATGCATAAATAAAGACTTACAAACACACACTTACACAAATACTCCACGTTCAACAACTAGCTAGCCTGCTATAACGATTTTTCCCTTGACACCTTTTCGTTCCCATGACAATATGTCTTTGGGTAGGTTCTTTTCCACAACACTGATCTTCTTAGAAAATCCTATGAATAACGACATCTCATCGTAGTTATTATAAGCTTCAACATTGTCCATGCCATCAACTCTGATAATGTGTTGTTTTCCATAGGCAACCACGTGCTTTGTCTTCTTCTTAGGGGGAGGTTACTTTGTGGGTCAGGCATATAGAAAACTTGTGTGACACGTGAAGCGAGCACCTAAGGGTCATCTTGGTAGCCTAGATTCTTGAGGTCTAGAACTCTTAATCCGATCTCGTTCAGTTGGTGTTGTTTGATCCAGCGGCATCGAAATAGGGCCACCGTTATATCCCTTCCATAGTCAAGTTCCCATATCTCTTCAATGATGCCAAAGTATTAGATCTTTCGCCCCAATCTATCGAGAGCTTCTATTCGAACGCCGCTATTTTGGTTCACATATTTACTATCCTTTGTGTGGGTATAGTACGTATACGGTATACCCATTAATGTCATAAGCATTCCAAGATGTCACTTATCTCGATGGCCCCTCCGCCAACCTACTGATGGTAATAGAGTCTATGGTTTCTCCAGGCGGTATGTTTTGGTCCTTCAACCATGTAGTTAGTCGTTGCTTGTGCTGTTTCATGACCCAATCATTCGAACGACCATTTCTCTCCGTCATAATGATAGCCAAGTGTTCATCAATATACTGTTGCATCAGTTGTGTACTCTACAAGACACTATAATGCTCCCGACTCACCTCTTTGTAATCATGGTCGATGAACACTTTTCTACCACTGGTGCCCTTCCTCGCCAGCCTACCCTTATGATGAGAATCGAGTTTACCAATTCCTTTCTATACTTTTAGGTACTCTTGACAGCACTCGATGACTATCATGGAGCCCTCTAGGTATGCTCAATTATGCACGTATCGACTTAGAACTGACATGAGCCGCTCGTAGGACCACATTTCATGCAAGTAACAAGGGCCCAGCGCCTGTATCTGATGAACCATGTGAATCATGAGATGTGACATTATATTAAATAAAGCAGGAGGTAAACACATCTCTAGTTGGTTTTGTGTCTCCACCACAAATTCATGTAGGTCACTCAGCTCTTGCTTACCAATCGTCTTCTGTGGGATCTTTGAAAAGAAGTAGCACATGCGGGTGATGGCCATTTTCAAGAACTCTAGCTTTACAGCCCCGATTACAATAGGTAGAAACACTGTTAGCATCACATGATAATCGTGAGCCTTGTAGTGTGTTATTGACAAGTCCTTCATCGACACTAGCTTCTACACATTCGCTAAAAATACAGTCAGGACTTTGACCCCCTTAGGAAAATGCATATAGCTCTCTTCTCATCTGGTGTTAGGTTGAAGCACGCCACGGGCAGAGTGTATTTTCCATTAGCCTCAGGTACCGGGAGAAGCTATCGCATCACGTTTAGCTGCACCATATCTTTTCATGATTTTAGACCATCTTTTGACTTGCATGTGTCCATCAAGATAGCAATGAGACCCTCAAAGACATTCTTCTGCACGTGGATAGCATCAATGGCATGGGGGACCTCCAAGTCTGGCCAATAAGGTAGATACTGAAAGAAGATCGATTGTTTCTTGAAAGGTACGCCTTTGACAGGAGGTGTGCTTCTATTTCTATTCGTCCCATCCGGATTCTTCTTTCCATAGATGACGTGTATGTTTTTCACCATTCTATACATGTGTTCTCCATTATGACGTCTCTCCAGAGGGGGTTCAATCTCTAGGGTGTTGTCATAAAATCTAAAGAACAATTTGCTGCAGTACTTGTGACTTGTCTTTGAGAAGTGTCGGTTCCTTAGGTAAACTATCTTCTTGGATGCATCCAGGTACACCCATATAGTACCATCCAAGCAAACCAAGCATCCGGTCTTCCCTTTGATCTATCTAGACAAAGCAAATAGCGCGGGGTAATCATTGATAGTAACAAATATTATTGCTCTACATATGAAGTCCTCCTTTCAGAACGCATCGTACATTGGCTCCCCATGCCTCCATAGCCTCTCCATTTTTTGTATCAAAGGCTCGAGGAACACGTCTATATCAATGCCTGGTTGTTTAGGGCTAGAAATAAGAATAGTGAGGAGAAGGTACTTTCTCTTCTGACACAACCACGTTGGAATGTTGTACATGGTCAAGATCGCTGGCCAAGTGTTATGGTCGCTCATTCTCTCATTGAAGGGATTTATTCCATTAGTGCTCAAGCCTAACCGTACATTCCTTGGGTCATCGCTGAATTCTTTGTGCTTCTCATTGAACCTTTGCCACTGACTACAATCAGCCGGGTGTGTAATCTTATCATCATCCACCTTGCACTCATCATCCCACCATGTCATGAGTGCGACTTCTTTAGGATTTAGGAAGATACATCTCAAGCGGTCGGTCACTGGCAGGTACCACATTACCAAGGCAGGAATTCTTCTCTGCTTTGCATCGTTGCCTAATGGAGTGTCCTCTAGGGGCTGAGATTCTTGTACCACCTTTTTTATACCCTTCTTATTCCTCTTTTTCCCTATGGAGGATTCGTCCCCACCGTAAAGGTTATTGTTCTTGTACTGGCTGGCCCCACACCAGGGACATTTATCTAGTGACTTGAATGTTTCGCCATGAAAAAGTATACAATGGTTGGGGCATGCATGGATTTTTATAACCCCCATTGTCAATGGATTTATGACCTTCTTCACTTGGTATGTGTTGGTAGAAGCTGAGTTTGGTTGTGGTAGCACCCATGACAGGAGACGCAATATATCATTGAAACTTCAGTCTGACCAGCCGTACTTAGCCTTTAGGATGAGTAGCTCAAGCACAAAGCGTAGCAATGTCCAATGTGTCGGACAACCCTTTTCAATACCATACATAGTCTCCTTCGATGTTTTTGTCACCCTTTCCAAAATTTCTAGACCTTTTGAGCTCTTTAGTAAAATCTCTGGTCCAAGGGCTTGAATCATGTCCTCCAAATCATCTTCATCCCCGGCACATGCTCCATCATCATTATTGGCAGCACCATCGTCGTTACCATCCCAACCACCAGCATCACCATCTTGTTCATTGCCAAACTCAGGATCCATTTGTGCATCAAGCTCTGCTGAATATTGGGATAGGGATTCTATGGTTTTGTCGTCGTATTCCTCCTCATCCTCATTGTTAACAATAACTATTTCACCATGATGAATCCACAATGTGTAGTCCTCAACAAATTCTCGCATAATCAAATGTGATATGATGATAGTCACATCTGTCCATGTCATACGGTTCTTGCAGTCTTTATAGGGACAAATAATTGTATCATTATTCTCTGTCAACGTCGTTGCATGCTTCTTTGCGGCTTCAATAAATTTATCCACCTCTTCACATAAATCTGCCTTGAACCTTAATGAACCATATATCCAATTGTTACTGTACTCCATCTTTTACAACAACAACAAAACAAACATTAAAGGACTACTTATTCATATATATATATATATATATAAATCAAATTAATTATTACTTGAGAATAATTGTATATACTTTAGATATATATGAATATAAATCAAATACAATTACATGAAGCATACAAACACACCATGGTAGAGGAAAATTAATTAATGGCCCATTTATCCATAAATAATTAAAATACATATTTGTTGATTACAATAAACAATTTCAAAGACAACAATTAGCAACAATTATATTTTACCCAATATCTTTCATGCAAACCCTAGTCCAATTTCATCAAACATAAATTTACAAAAACAAAATTAATAAAAAAATCAATCCCTAGATCTAGACCTACATGCACATAAAACTAACTAATTGTTCACTAAAATAAGAAATATGGATCAAATAAGGGTATGATCTTATTCCCCTATCTAATTTACCCAAGTACATTCAAAACTTGGGTCTAATTTGCTTGATAAGTAGCTCAAGCACCATAGAAGAGAGAGAAAAGCAAAACTCTAATTACTCTCTAACCAACCATTAAAACTTCAAAAAAAGTGTGGAATAGCATTTTCTTACCTTCTACAACCTCTCCACCAAATGATTTGAGACCAAAACCTTCCCCCTTAGTAGAGCAATTTTTGGGAGGTGCCCAAGGCCTCCCCCACCTTTCTTTTACGGGTTGGAGTGAGTGACCCGAGGAGGAAGAAGGTGCTACAGTTTTTTTATATGTGGGTTATTTGTAGGGGCGGCTGGTGATTGAGCCGCCCCTACAAATCGGAGGTATTTATACGCGGGGCATTTGTAGGGGCGGCTCAATCACCAACCGTCCATACAAATAGCAATACTAGGGGCGGCTGGTGAGTGAGCCGCCCCTACAAATCTGATCCATTTGTAGGGGCGGCTCGTATCACCAGCTATCCCTGCTATTCCATTTATGGGGGCGGCTTATCCCGTTGCTACAAATCATTTTTCATGTAGTGACACCAACATGGCCATGTTGTTGTACAACACGTCAGGCACCTGTGGGCTGTGGGGTGCCATGGTGTGCAGCCACTCAGGGTGGCTGTCGACTGTCGACTACTGAACAGGAATATGGCTCATGAGAGGTGGTGAGGTTGTCATGTCATGCACGGCGATGAAGAGAACGCCGTGCACTGGTGTCGTGTGTTATAACTCATATACTACTCCGTGGCAGATTTGGACTAATGAAATTAATTACGTGTTCCACAAAATATCTTTACGTTTTCATTGGCCATGATCGGTATGTATTGCATGCCTGGGATGCGTGCATTGTTGATGGAGGAGAAGCCAGAGAACGGGAGCTCTGGCTGAGCCAGGAACACCTCCTTGCTCAGTCGGTAGCTATTGTTGAACACTGAGATCACCTCCGCGCGGCGCACTCCAACATTGTTCGCTCCATCGTCTCGAGCTTGTTCATGGCGTAGTTCACCACCTCGCAGGGGGTGTAGGCCACGTCCAGGTCGAGCTTGGCGGCTATGGCGCGGCCGACGTTATCCTGCATGCCGACTGCCGGCAAGGATGACCTTGGCACATTTTCAGCACTCGCTTGGGCATTGCGCATTAACACCATCGTGACACTGCTGCTACTGCATTCACTCATGCGTTAACCCAGGTGTCGACGACAAGCAGACAAGCAGTTGAAGTGTCCGAGAGAAGTGGGAGAGGGAAAAGAAGAGGGACATGAGAGGGAAGACACACATATGGCACGACACATCCACATATGATGCATATGTGGAGGGGTACGGACCTATGGTGAACAGCTCTAAAAGTTTATGGACCTAGAAAAGTTTATAGACCTAGAAATTTACTTTTAAATTTGATGAACCTAATTTAAACACTCATACAAGTTTACGGACATCTGGTGCATTTAACTCTTAAATTAACTAGTCCATGCATCATCATGCAGTGGCAGTGGCGAACGTAGGACTTTGAAATTTGGTGTCAATACTCCTCAAACCATGGCATGGCTGAACTTTGTTCCATTATCTAAAAAAACATGGCACGGCTATATATAGGATCTTGATGGTAAACAGTAAAGTACTTCTAGTTTCATATGACTTTGTATTAGGACACTTGATGATTCACTTTATAAAACTTAGATGAAACTAGGAGGAAATTGGTGACAATAATGCAAGGAAGTTTTACAAAAGTAAGCTACTTATAAGTAGGAGTAAGAAACCCGATTGACTGTTTTGGTTTGGGTTGGATATTATTCATCACGGCTTAACTGATTTGCACCCAAGCCTTGAACGCCTACTCATCATGGGCATGGAAAAAGAAAAACAGTAGTGCGGTCCACCAACGCTCACATTTCACGCGCATTCTCTATCCTCGTAGGGCGCCGCCTGGTCATACATGCTGTTTTTTTTTTTTTTTGCTATAACATTAATTAATAAACATCATATAAAAAAATTACGGTCCAAAGAAAATTTAGGACTGCCAAACTACGTACTCCGTTCCCAGGAATCAGAGGGGGTATGTAGGTCGTTGGCTGACCACACGCTCAGTGAGACGGAGACGGTGACCACCATTTACACGTATCGACAAGGAGCTGGCCCGAGGAAGGAAGCTTTCAGATGGTGTACGCTTTTGGCCTCCCCTTCCCCTGCTCCGCTCTCTCCTTCCTCCCCTTCCCCCACCCCGCACCCGCACCCGCACCGCCGCCTGAGCCTTGGCGCCCACATGCACGCCTACCACCAGATTCCGTTCACGCACCACCAAAACGTGAGTGGGAGCACCTCGCTAGTGCGGGGTTGCACGCGCATGGCATGGGGTGGAGCTGGTGCCAGAGGATCTCACCGACGGCGAGGCCAATGCTGATGAGGACTAAGAGCACCTTGCCGATGGCGCAGTCACAGGCACCGAGTTGGCTATATCGAACCTCGCGAATGCACTACGGCAAGCGGTGAGCGCGAGCGTCGGCGGTCTTAGGGTGTGTTTGCGAGGGTGGCCCAGGCCGGCCTTGCGCTCGTGGGCTGCAGGCTCCCGTGTTTGCGGCCTTGGCCTGCGAGCGAGCCTAGCTCCCAGGAGTCAAATACGACGCCGCCGCCTGGCCTTGGAGAAACGCCGCTAGGGTTCGTTTCTGGCGAGCTCAGCTGCGCGCGGCGCTCGCGGGCGATTTCGGGCGGCGGCGAGGTGGCAGTTGGTGGCGGTTAGCCTCTCAGCCCGGCTGCCTCTTCGATGACAAATACAGCCTCGCCTGAGCCGGGCTCACTGGGTACACAGGCACAAACAAGAGCTGTTGCACCACTTGGAGCAGGCCTATCCAAGCCTAGGCCAGTTGGGCTAGCCAGGCCGGCCAGGTATAGGGTCGCAAACGCGCCCTTAGTATCAGCGTGCGGACGGGAGGTGAGAACACGGAAACTGGCTGGGAATTTCGTTTCCTAGGGCCTGGCGTTGGGTGCATTAAAACGCGCGTTGGCAAGGCCCAGTCCGCTCTTCAGGGAAACAAACAGGCACTGGTGACTCCAACGGGCGTGGCCTAGAGGCTGAGCCAAGGAAACAAATAGGCCCCACTGCGTCTCGGCAGAACGAGCGGATTCGATTTCGTAGGATCATGATGATACAATTTTTAACACCGTTAGTAGACATCATTTGCGGACCCCACCTACTATTCTCTCCAGTAACTTTCTCGTTTTAGTTTTTTCTGGTCCAATCGTCGCCCATCCGAGAGTTTCTTCAGCTGCATCTCGTCTTCTTCGCGTCGTTGAGAGAGATCAGATCGAGTGTTGTGCCTCCCCACCTTGCCGGGAGCTCGGGCTCCCATGAGAGAGGAGCCGACATGCCGCCGGTAGGGGAGTTGACACCGCGTCGCCGCTGGGGGAGGAGCTGCCGCCATCGCCGCGAGAAGCTGCTGCGCCGCCGCGAGCTCGATGCGGGAGGAGCTGACCTTTGGTGCCGCGACCTCGGCGCGGGGAGGATCCGCTGGTGCCTCCACTAGCGCACGCGAGGAGGAAACACCCGCCCAAAGAGACGGACAAAGGACGCCGTCGACAGGGGATGACCCCGTCTGCTTGTTTTCGAGGGGCGGGAGCGTCCCGCATCTATGCAGCATATTTATTACTTTCCAGTGTCGACCCATCCCTCAGTATCCTCCATCCAAACACAAGTAAAAAGGAGGATCCACTCATTCCATCCCCGTTCGTCCCACGAACGAACACAGCCAACCCCGTCCCCGCTCCTGGGCTCCTGGCCCAACCTCGCATCTTCGTCGTGGCCCACTTCACGGATGAAAACGGTATGAAAATATTTCGAATCGAACCACGTCGTTTTCTACATTTGATCCAATCGAATTTGTATTTTTGGATAAATTCAAATTCGATTCAAAGTACGGAATACGGAACACCAAATTCGAAATAAAAAAAACGATCCAGACGTTTTCCGACTATTTTCTAAACCGAATTTGACCCAATTACAGCCCAAGCCCGATGAGAACCCTACTCTCTATCTCCAGTTCTCCACTCCCGTCTCCCGTATCCTCCCTCTCCCTGGCGGCGCTCCCTACCCTATCCACACGACGCGACCCCGCCGGTCACGCCTCCACCCGACCCAGCCGGCCGCCCGCGCGCCCACTCCCCACACAGTTGGCCCCAACTACGAGTTGGCATCGGTGTGCCCCGCCCCTACCGCTCCCACTCTTTTGCTCAAAGAAAAAAAATTCAAACCCTAACCCTATCCTGACGGGAGAAAATTGCTATTATAGGACGCGAAACAATGGACTTCGTTATTATAGGACTTCAATCGTCGACTTCGCTAAAACGACATTTGAAACGTTAGCACGTTTTACATGACATTTGGTCCTTTTAACCACTTTTTCTCATTTCAAATATATGTATTTTGCCATGGGATGACCGTATTGACCTTCTCGAGCATCATTTTCACGCCCGTCATGTCCTTCTCTTATAGCTTCTTCAGGTACCCGATGGTGCCGTGGGTGTGGCGTGTGGGAGATCACCAGCTTCCTGCTCCACTTGCTCGTCGAAAGTGCCAGCAGGCAGGAGATGATGGCGTACTTCCTGGCCGTTTTCTTGGGGCTCGGTTCCAGCAGCTGCACGCCTGCACCATCGGGGATTTGCTAGGACTCCGCATGCGTGCGCTGCCTGGCTGCCACCGCCGCCAGGCTTGCCGTCGCCGCGGCATGTGACACATTATTAAAATTCATAAAAAAATACAGTAAAAATTCTCAGAAAATTAGAGTATAATTCTGGGCATATAACACAATATTAAGTACACATGAATTCATCTCACATCGTAATATTGTTCCAAACAAGATTCAAGTCATATCAAATAAATCATGAGTTTACATCTCATCACAGCTAAAATAATTCATCCAATGTGGAGCTTTCTCTTCGGAGTCATTTTTTTTGTGTTGCCGCTGTAGGTATCCTCACGGGACAAGTGTTGTCGGTTTGTGAAGATGTGCCCCCTCCTAATAACATCGTAGGCTTGATGCACATAAATACGATACCACAATTAGATGCATGGAAAGAATTAGTGAACGATAAATGTGTTAATATTCCTTACCTTCTTGTGACCATTTCTGGATTATCCCGTATGATTTCTTCTCTAGTCGGCCTCCGTGGGGTGCTAGGTTCTGCTGGCGCAGCTTTTGTAACATTCTTCCTAGGTTGCCTATGCTTCCTACAAGTAATCAAATAAATTAATATTGATATTTATATTCAAGTTTCTAGATAAAGAAAATAAGTTCATACCTCTTTTTTGCGGTCCTATTGAGTGGGCACTTGGCACTAGCTTGTCTATGACCTTTTTCTCCGCATTTTTTGCAAGTCATAGGTCCTCTGATCATTTTCTTTCCCCTTCCATTTGTTGGAGCTGCATCGTTGTCACATCCCTTCTCACCTTCACCATCGTTGGTAAATTCACCATCTTTGGAATCTTTCTTCCTGTGTCCACCTTCCATTCATCCCTTCATTCTTAGTTTCCTTCATCGTCCAACATGTAGTTTAGCAAGAGGTGCACCAACTAAAAATGGTAGGTCAACTTTGTGGCCATTGTGTTTTATTTGTCGTCGGCTCAATCTCTCTTACATAAGCAGCCCTTAATCTATTGACCGAGTAGTAGTCATGCACAAACTGTTCTAGGTCAACTCCCTGATGGCGGGTTACTAGGCCAATACATGTTGACATGGCTTACCAGTGTGCTGCCATTCAAGACAAGTACATGTTCTTTAGTGTAACTTGATAATATGCCTCTGTCGATACGGGACCCATGGGGTTTTCCACGGAGAAGAGAGAAGAAGACCTAGTTCAACTAGGATTCCCTACATGTAATCCTACTAGAACTAGTTACACGTAATCCTACTAGGATCTCTACTTTGTAACCGACTAGGACTCCCGCCTCTCCTAGACTATATAAAGGAGGGCAGGGGTCCCTAGATCGGGACAGACACACATAACCGACAGAACTCACAACCACAACATACCTCGCAACACAACAAATAGCGCAGGGCGCAATATACTATCCACACCAGACTGGGCGTAGGGCGCTGTGACTTTCCGGCGTGCCGAACCAGTATAAATCATTGTCTCCCTGCGTTTACCATCGAGTTCCTGCAAACACCGATACCCCTCCGAACAAATCACCGTCCCGGGTACCCCGTGACGGGTTATCGGTGGTAAAACATCGACAGCCTCTCAGCTCGACTGCTATGGTCCCACACCTCTGCACTCCAATTAGAACATGGTACAATTTTCAAGTGTCCCAAACCTCTAGTATTTGCCTTTAGCTGAACCATAATAGCTGGAAGTATCCTGCCTTCAGGTAGCCTGTATGCAATATTTCTTCTCTTGTTCCAAACTACCATGATCATTTCTCTCATCTTATCAGCAAGGTCAGCAACAGGTAAGTCTTTATGGCCTCTAATCCAGTTATTAAATGACTCAGCAATATTACTAGTTATGTAGTCACATTTAATTTCTGGATTGAAACCACACCTATACCATAATAACTTATGATTGGTCTGTAACCATTTCACTGCTTGTGCTGATTCACCACACCCAACACTGGAATATACTAAGAATGAAACATATACCTGCAGAATAAAATATGATGGAACTCCCTAAAAGGCTGAAACACAGAAAAAGTTCAAAGTACAGACACATTTTTGGAGCTGATTTTCAGCAAGAGTTCAAAGCACCATCATAGAAAGATATGAACTGTAGGATGTATCGGTACTATAGAAGTACATAGAACACATTTTTGGAACTGATTTCAGCAAGAACAATTAAACAATTGGGTGAAAGACAAACCAAATATGTGTATATGTCTGAACTGAAATTATTTTCTCAAATAATCAGTCCTAGCTTCATATGCCTAGATGGACTATCTCAGCCAAGTTTCCAGAATTCAGTAACAACAACATATTCTCAAATAATCAGGCATAACATATTTTCTAATATCAAACTGGTGGAATGATTAGGTCTACAATATTTTATTTTGAAAATCATCAACAACAGTCCATCTTATTGGTTATTGCAGTGTTGCCAATTCATTGAAGATCCTATGGCATCTCTCAATATACAATATTCAGAACAAAAAATTTTGACTGCCTATTTCAAATCCTTTTTATCACTCTAAAACAATAGAAGAAACTCAATGCATGTCATCTTCTACATCCACTATAATTTTCAGGCAGAGAACTATTTAGGAATAGTTGTATGTGAAACTGAAAATGCTCAAGTTGTATATGCACAATAAAGAAGCAGCAGAACAAGTTTCCAAAATTCAACGACCATACATGGAAAGAAAATGCTTGGGAGATAGGGAGTACAAGATATGGAGTTCTACTCAATTCTCAGTATCATATAAACTAGATCATGATCCATTCTCTCATATTCCAGTCAATGCAAAATCACAGACTCTTACTACTCCCATCCAAGATCTACAAGAAATATTTTTTCACATTAACATGCCCAATAGCAAATCACATACTACTCCCATCCAAGATTCCAATCACGAGAGGAAGGGGCCAAGTGAGCGTACCTGCAGGGGGACTCGACGGCGACGGGAGGAGTGGCAGGGGAGGGGAGACTCGACGGCGACGGCGACGGCGACCGGGGACGAGCCATGTGGCGCACCGCGGGGAGGAAGGAGCTGCAAAGCAGGGCGCGCTGCAGGGAGGGAGAAGCCATGCCGCGTGGCTGCCACAACTGACGGCGGCTGCTGCCCACTCTTACGTGAACATGACTGAAGGACAATACGGTCATCCTATGATAAAATACATGTATTTGAAATGAGAATAGTGATTAAAAGAACCAAATGTCATGTAAAATAAAGTGACAACATTTCAAATATCGTTTTAGCGAAGTCGACGATTGAAGTCCTGTAATCGCATTGTTTCGCGTCCTATAATAACAATTTTCTCTCCTGACGGAGGCGCCAAGATCGGACGGAGCGTGGCGGCGGCGCGGTGCGGGCGTGCGGCTGCCAGTGCGCGGCGCGGCGCTATCTCCTCTGCGGTTCTGCGCGCAGTCGTGGCCTCTCGAGACGCGGAACAGTCGGCGCGATGGCCTCCCCTGACGCGGAACAGCTGGCGCCGACGGAGCCCGCGCGGTGGCGTGACCTCGACATGCTCCTCTCCCACCCCGGGAACCTCGTGGAGTCCTCCTTCGATCCCAGCCCCGGCGTGAGTGGCCTATCCTCGATCCCTCCTCCTCCGTTGCTTTCTCGCGTTTTTACTCCTATAAGTGATTGGTCTCATTGGTTGATCCTCGTGCGCAGCTGAGAGACCTACTGGGCAGCCTCGTGGAGGTTTTGATTGTGGGCGCAGGTGGGCTCGGCTGCGAGCTCCTCAAGGACCTTGCCCTCTCCGGCTTCAAGAAGCTGCACGTCATCGATATGGACACCATCGACGTATCCAACCTCAATCGCCAGTTCCTCTTCAGGTCCGTATGGTCGTCGCCCCCACCCGTTCCCCATTGGTCTCCGCGAGTGGATTCTCATTTGTTGATTATCTGGCGAGCTGGAGGGAGATGATAGGGTTTATGGAATTTTTGCCACACTGACATTCTAAGGGCATGCTTGGATGAGCTAGGGCTAGTTACTAGTTGGACTAAAAATTAGCTCAAATTAGTTGAAGTTGGTTAGCTAGTTGGCTAACAACTAGTTGAAGACTTGGCTAAAGAATTATCTCACCTATTAGCCTCTTGTTTGGATGGACTATGACTATTTTTAGCTAGCTAGCAATTAGCTCTTGTATCCAAACAGGCCCTAAATGTGCGGCTTTTGCCAAAGGACGCCGAAAAACTGATCTTTGCTGCAGGACACCATAATCTGTGTGTATTTTCTTCCAGACACAATTTACTGTCCTCCACCCAATGTTAGAAAAATGCAACACTTTTTCTTAGTGAGTTGGGAAAGAATTCTTCGCTCTAAATTCACATGGAGGCTAAAATTTGTCTTTTTTTTGTCATCACATAAGCTGAAGCCTCACTTCATTGCAGTCGCAACTATTGTGTGCCTTCATATCATATATACTTATTATATATTATTTTACATGTCATCTTTATTGTCTCAACTGGAGCTGGCTGTCCTGTTGTACAGAGTTCAAGATGTCGGGAAGTCCAAGGCTGAAGTAGCAGCGAAGAGGGTTATGGAGCGAGTTAATGGGGTGAACATTGTCCCTCATTTTTGCAGGATTGAAGATAAAGAGATAGAGTTCTACAGTCAGTTCCAAATAATTGTCCTCGGTCTGGATTCAATTGAAGCTCGAAGCTATATCAATTCTGTGGCTTGTGGTTTCTTAGGTATGTTTTTTCCACACCATGTTTTTTAGATATAGTAATAGGGTTCAAAAGGAGACTACAACCTTAGGTCTACAGCATGTCCTTGTTCTATGCTATTGTGGCTGACTTGCTGTAACATTATGCCTTGAGAATTGCAATGAACTTTTTTTGTGCACATTCATCGTACTTACTAATTACCGGAAGGTCCCGGGTTCAAGTCGCAGTCTCCTCGCATTGCACAGGCGAGGGTAAAGCTTGCCACTGACACCCTTCCCTAGACCCCGCACAGAGCGGGAGCTCTCTGCACTGGGTACACCCTTAAAGCCTTACAGATAGATTTTGGCAGCCAATTGTGTCCTGTCCCCATGTTAACCTAAACGATCAATGGTCAATGATGTATGTTGCTTATAACTGTTTAAATTGTTATTTTTGTGCCAAGTGATAATTAAGATGCTGTGCAAATAAACTCAAGGCTTTGGTTATGTGGCCGCTTGTATGTTCTCAGTGCAGATTACATTTGTTTGTTATTGCTGGTCATGACCTCAAATGTAGTTTTTTTATTGTCTTTTATGTTTGCACTTCCCAGTTAATCAGAGAAGACTTGGAAGTATAGAAATCAAAATATGTCATGCATAACATAATGGTGCGCCTAATATTCATTCACATTGCACTATTGCAGAGTATGACTCGAATGACAATCCACTTCAAGAGACAGTCAAACCTATGGTAGATGGTGGAACTGAGGGCTTCAAGGGACATGCTAGAGTCATTATACCTGGAACAACACCTTGCTTTGAATGCAACATATGGCTTTTTCCTCCACACGTTAAGTTCCTGAAAGTGATTCTCTATGTTTCTAGGATAAACTCTACGTGTCAAGTGATTCTGTGCGAGTTGAACCAGGGGTGGCTGTTTTTTCAGTACCCATCACTTCAGTACCAGACATGCCCTGAGCTTGCACACTTAGGTGTTGTGTGTTTAGAGTTGTTGGGGCTGTATTTAAGACTTTAAGTGGTCTTGGGCCTGTTGTGAGTTAATGGAATAATGTCAAAGGAAAAAATTATTGGGACATTTTGGCCAATGTCACAAAATAGGACCGAGTGTTTTTGCTTCCCAAAGCTAGTGCATAGCCTGGTGTATTCACGTTTTTTAAGGAAAAACGTGAGTGATTCCCCAGATTGAGGGAACTGAGTTTAAAGTACTAATTGAATGCAGAGGGCGTACATAGTGCAGAGAGCTCTCGCTCTGTGCGGGGTCTGGGGAAGGGTATCAGTGGCAAGCCTTACCCTCGCCTGTGCAATGCGAGGAGACCACGACTCGAACCCGGGACCTTCCGATCACAGGCGGTAAGACTCTACCGCTTGCAGGCCTTTAATATAAGTAGGTCTGGTGCTGAGCCCTTGTTTAGTTGGCAAAATATCCCAAAATGTACTGTTGCTATGAAGTAGCCCAAAATATGAGCAATAGAACTTTTCATGGGGTGTTTAGTTCCCAAAATCTGAAAACCTACTGTACACCATTTAATGAACTACATGCAGCTTATTAATGGCATGCATGCATGAACTTGAATGCAAGTAAGCAAGGTTTTACATCCACCCGGCCATTGTCAACAAATGCATGTCATTGCTGGGGTCATGGAGCCTCATCAACAGCACAGCAATGAACAGAAACCAACAATTATTGGTAAACAAATGAAATGGCACAGTCTAATGCCGGCATATAGTTACATAGTCAAATAATTACATTGTTTGTCGGACAAAAAAATACAATTACAGCCAAATAAATTAACAGTTACAGTCGCCTAAAAAAGACGACCAAATCATGTTCGATTAGCCAAACCGATTGCGATGGATTCCCGAAATGCATTCATAAGCTCCGAATCAGAACAACCGCTTGGAGGAATAGTTTCGGGCTGATCGGCACCGGCTTCTGCCGGCACATAGTTGTCATCCCGGTCACACCGAGCAAAGTGTCGATCCCCTATGCCACTCACCCTTATGAAGTTATGCAGGGCACAACATGCAACAATGATTTGACTTTGTATATGGGGGGCATAACTAGGGACTTCTTTCATCATCCGTCACTTCATTTTCAACACTCCAAATGACCTTTCTATGACATTCCTAAGTGACGAATGTGCATAATTGAAGATCTCAGTTTTACCTTGTGGTTCTGGTGCCTCTCGGTACTCCTGTAGGTGGTACTTTGTTCCCTTGTACGGTGCAAGATAACCTGGTCGGTTAGCGTACCCCGAGTCCACAAGGTAATATTTGCCTATAACATTGAAACAACAGTTAGTATCACGAACTTGTACTCACATGCACAAAAGTATAACCAACTAATTGTATACCTGTTGGTGTATGTGGAAACACGTTGCTGTATGTTGTTGTCGCATCAGTGAAGACCCTCATGTCATGTACTGAACCCGGCTAGCCAGCTAACACGAATGTAAACCGCATGTCGAAGTCACACACAACCAAGACATTCTGTGTTGTCATCCCCTTGCGGCACAGGTGCTGCACAAACTTATCACTAGGCACCACACAGGGGACATGAGTCCCATCTATCGCCCCTATGCAGTCCTTGAAGTAGGGATAGAACCTAGGATTTCTTAGCCTATCATGCATAGTGCTGAAATTTGGGTCATTAGGCCTAATGATGTCAGAAGCAAGATTGACAACAGACTTCAACACCCTATGAAACATGCTATGCACAGTCCCCAGTGACCTCTCAAACCTATCCTCCGCTTGCCTAATAGATTGTGGAGCCCCCACCATCCACAGAAACATCCCAAGGGCTTCAATAGATGCGGATTTGCTATTAGATTTCAGCCCATATGATTCTACCAACACATCATGCAGACTGTGGAACATATCAGGGCTCATTCTGAACATGTTATAACAGGCCTTCCTATTTCCTAGTTTACTATGTACCCATTCCAAACCACTAATGACTGGCTATCTATACTCTGACCTTGACAAGTGCTTGTCAATGTGGTAGGCGTACTGGTACATACCGTACAGGAAAGCATCGTCATCATCCTCTGCCTCCATCCAGTCACTGATGAACTCGTCCAATCATTCTCATAACAATCTTGCCTCGAGGACATCATCCCAGTCACTACTGCTTGGACATCCTCCTGTCAAAACGAAAACAATTCACGTCAGTTTTCAACATCAACTAGTCAACATTAGCATGCATCCCTATTCAAACTGACTCATGCCAGTTACTCAAACTCATGCACTACATACATCAACAGATCATAGCCATATCCAATCATACTACAAATAACCAGTTCAAGTGTTCGACATGACATACTTAGGTCAATGACCAAAGACACCCACCACACCTCACATAGTTCTAATGACATAACTTAGTAACTACGTAGAAAGCTTAAGAAAATAAGGTCTAGGGGAGGACCCCGATGTATTGCTTAATCGTCAGCATCCTTCCTTGGGGCGAGGAGCTTATGAAGAAGTTCATAACAGGCTCACTCTGCACGATCTTGAGCATGGCCATCCACTCAGCTGGGGTCTCTTCAGTTGCACCACACTGTCTTGCCAATTGGAGCACTAGTTCCACCTTCCTCTCCAGCGCCTTGCTGTTGTCCTCAATTTTTTGGTTCCTCTCTTGCCACATTGTTGTCATCCTCTCAAGCCTCTGCCTTGAAATCTCATTGTGTTCCTTCATGTGACCATCCATGGTCCTGACAGCGGGGCTCTTGGACCGCTTGCTCGGGCTGGAGGCAGTTGTGCTGGTGCTGCTTGCCCTCTTAGTACCGACACTAAGCGGCGTAAGTTGGTCGTCGTGCTCATCATTGGAGTCGTCATCCGAACTTTCAACATCAACTGTATTGCTTTGGGAAGGACAGAACGACGTTGAGCCATCAACAGCGTTGCCGGCGAACATCTGGTCCAAATCGTCCAAGTACGGAGGCCACCCGTCCTTGAGCTTCTTCCACTCCGGGTGTCCCTGAAAAACCGGCATAGGTGAATCATTGTATAGTAACATTTTAACAGTACATGATTGAACATAAGATTGCTTACATACCACCGTACGAGAGTCCCACCAAGCATCAGTAGCAAGGATGGAGCCATCGTCTCGCCTACCTAAGCCAGTGCCTTTCCGGAGGTCGTTGATAAAATGCCACAAATGCTTGAGCTGGCATAACTTACTCTTGAACTGGTCCTTGTCATGAACCAAGGTTGTTGCTGCATAGTACCTTGCAATCAGATCTCTCCACCCTGACTTGTTCATGCAGCCGCGGATACAGTTGCCACTGTCAATTTGGTGGCACCAGATTTGGCAAAACTTGCTTATATTGGGCTCTGACCAGTTCCCCCTGTCGTTCCTAGCCTAAACGATTTCATAAGAAATAATTTCACACCGACGAACAGGCTAAGATGGGGAGAACAGCAAATGCTTCGAACACAATAGTATACATGAGCAATGGAAGATAGATGATGGGTGAGGAAAACTACCGGGATGTGACCCACGGGGGTAGCATGCATCGGGTTGACGATGTCGTCGTCCACCTGTGGGACAGCCCCGCGACGGCGGCGATGCCGGCCCCTTCCTCCACCGTCGACAGCTGAGGCAGAGGCGCGACCACGATGGCCGCGCGGCACTCGGTCGCCTCTGACAGCTTCTGATGTGGCGCGGCCTCCCGTGCCGTCGCCGCCTCCTCCAAAGCGGGCGCTGGGAGGCTGCCCGTAGGTGAGGTTCCGCCGCCGAGGAACACGAACGGGAGGTGGCCCCATCTGGCTACCAGCAGGGTCTGACCGAGGGTCGGCGTTGTAGCCGTCCATGGCAGCCCATCCCCCACCGTCGTTGAGGTCCAGGGAATCCAGGCCCCAGTGGGGAGGGTTGACGCCGCTGGACCCTGTGAAGGGTGGCGCCGGGTCGGTGAAGCCCTCATACACCGACGAACCCAAAAGCGGGTTCGCACCCCGTAGGAAGTTCCGCGTGCCGTCGTTGCTGCCGGAGCCGCCGTCGAAGTTCGCGCTGCCGCCTCCGTTGTAGCCGTCATCAGGGAAGCCGTCCATCTAGGACGCCGCGGCCGTGCAGCGACTGGATCCGGCCACGCCTCTCGTAGATATACCGGCCGGGGTGGTGGATCTAGGCAGGCGCGTGCGCTACCTTCGGCGGCAAGCGGCGGGACCGCCGAGGCGAGATGCGTGCGGGGGAGAGCGGGGCTAGGGTTGACGAATGCGGGAATGGAGGGGTCGTGCCTGCCGACGCTGTGTGCCACGCGGTTTTGCGGCTGCCGTTGGGCCTCATGCCGAAAACGTACGCGGGCCGCTTTTCACCCCCCGTTTAGTTCCGAACTCCAAAAACTGGCCCAATTTCAGAATTTGGGTCCCCAACTAAACACGGGCTGAGTTTATCAATGCGGTTCTTCACGGGGTTACAAAAACACAACACATGCTCTGTTTGACAACTAGTGATTATTATGTCTATTTGCAGGTACAACGGTCTGGAAGGAACTCACATTAAAGTAACTGAGTTTATCAGAGACAAAGATTGCCTTGTATGTGGGCCTGGTACCCTTATTGAGCTGGATACATCATCTACTCTTTCAGATGTGAGTGCCAATGCCAAAACCTCACAAACCCATACCAGTGGAGGAAAATTGTTATTGCATGTGCAATTTCTTTCACCAGTTTTACCTTATTAAAGTACCTCATATGCTATGCCATGTCAATTGTGTATGCTAGTCCGTTGTAGTTGTAGAGTATGTTATGGATGAAGTTGTGAAAGGGACATAGATATGAAATGTTTTAAGCATGCAAAGGTATAAATTCTCTTTATATTGCATATATACAGATAATATGCATTTATGATCACAATCATCATATAACAACCAATCACATAGCTGAGCCCTAAAAAGACAATAATACCTGGGCATATTATTTGTTGGAGTAAATTCAAAAACCTAGAACTATTTGGACATTTTCGAGAAGAAAAAAAAGAACTATTTGGACATTCCCATGTTTGAGCTCCTGTACATGCAGTCACCGGAGGTGCTGGAGCAGATGACACGGCCAAACCTGGGCGTTCCCATGTTTGAGCTCCTCAAAGAGGTCAGATACACCACTGTCCATGCCACGGGCATGGCAGAGAACAACGGGAAGAAATTAGTGTCCTCGTTGAGGAAGCTCCTTGTGGCCTTCAAGGGCATCGAAGAAGCCTCCAAGATGGATACGACCCTGAGCTCATGATGCCGTCGTCATCTTCTTGTTGCTAATTTTAAGTCTCCCAGGAGAGATGAGGATTAACCCAATGTTTTAGCCAAACTCAAACAATTAGGTGATCCAGCGGCACTCCTCATGTCCTGGGTTTGACTCCCCGTGGGAGCGAATTTCAGGTTGAGGTTAAAAAAATCCCCTCGTCCGTCCCCATAACCAAAGCACGGGGGGCACCGGCCCAATCCTCACTTGGGCAACGGAAAGCGGGCGGGGTTCGGGGGTTTTCTCGGCCGGATGAGAAGGTCCTTCTTATTTGTTATGCTGCGGGGGCAGTCTTAACACACACACACACCCGGTCGAGTTTTTAACCCAATGTTTTTGGACAGGTTAAGTGTAGTTTTCAAGCGCCACAATACAAATTGAAATGTGCGCTTGATAATGTTCAAACATGAAGAAATTTATGGATTAGATGATACTGTGGTTTTGTGTGAATCGACTTCATTCACGTATTGGTATGGTATGACTGTCAATCTGTCATTTCTTCCATGTTGTATATTATGTGTTCTTTGTCAAGTGTATCACAGCCTATATACTATAGGGCCATATGGCCCATGAGCTTTTTACACATTGCTATCGCCACTAATAGAGTGATTGTTTGGTGTGATCTCTGTTGTGAAATATTCTATGGACGAAATACATGTTCAATGCAACAGCGTGCACGCAGGGAATATGATAAACAAATGTTCCATCTGTCCCAAAATAAATACACATCCTGCTTTACCAACTTTTTTCAAATTTGACTGAAATATAGGATTAATATCAATATTTGTATCTCCAAATAAGTAAATTATGAAAGTATATATTTCATACTCAATTTAATGATATTTATTATATATCATAAATATCAGTACATTTTATATATATATATTTGATCAAATTTTAAAAAGTTTGATTTCTCACGAAATGAGACGTGCATTTATTTTGGGATCGATGGAGTAATCTAGATGGCTCACGTGGGGAGGATGATAAACAGATACTCCCTCCATACTGGTAAAAAATGACGTTTATGACAGCATTTAGCATACCAAGGAGTGATTAATTAGGGTAAAGTTTCCTCTGTCTACCCCTATTAAATACAGTTGTGGCTGCATTCCATACAAGAAAGTTGCACACCCTTACTAGCTAGCGTAGCGGGGGCTGGTGTCTGCTGTTGAGAGCGGTGCGGGTTCGACTCCCAACTGTCTCCATTTTTTTGTAGTTTTAGCGCATTTTGCATGGCACTGTGCAATGACGCATTTTGCATGGCTTGCGCGCGGCCTGGACGATTTCGCGTTGCATGGCGCTTCTACTACTCCAGCCCCGCTTCTTTTTGGCAAAACACGCTGGTTGCCGCTTCTTCTTTTTTTCTTTGCGCGCGTTTTGAGCGTTTGGTTGCGCGCGTTTTACCAATTGCAAATAACATTCCGGTTGACCTTGGTAGTCGAAAGAAGGGTAGAGTTGGTCATAAGGCATCTCCTGTTGATTTGGAACAATTGCGTAGCATTCCTCTCAAGGAAAGAATGACCATAGAAGATGTTTATGCCAAACTTAACATGAGCAAATGGACAATACAAAGGCATTTGAAAAAAGGGTTTGCTTAGGCGCCACTCTAGTGGCATAAAACCAATTTGTATTTGAGCGGCGCAGCGTGCAGCGATGCGAGCTGGTACTCGAGCGGCGCACGGTTTTAAGACGCAGACGACCACACGAGAGGGCGAGCGTCGCACGCGCGGCGTGAATCGAGCCGAGCGTCCCACGCGCGGCGCTGAGTAATTGCACGCAGAGATCGATGAGCCAGGGACAAACAAGTCCAGGAGAGGGGCTACGCCGCTAGAACGATGTTTTATCCGCAAACTACGCGAGGAGCTAGGACGTCGTTTTATTTGTATACGGAGGGAGTAGGTGGAAGAAGAATCTAGATGGCTCTACCTGTCTGTTCTATCCATAAAAAGAAATCGGGTACGCCCTGTGTGCTAGGGATGCACATGTGTGCACGTGGGGAGATTGATAAACAAATAAGCAGAAGAAGATTGTTTCTTGTTAAAATCATTTAGGATCTCTAGCAGTAGATCTAGGGGGAAACACTTGGATTCATAATAACACATGCACATGTAAACCTAGAACACTACACCAAGAGGGAGATAGGGGAGAGGTGTTGGAGTTGAACCTGAGCCCTCGGAGGGAGTCGCGGATGAGCTGGAGCCGGCCATCTCAGGTTCGGTGATGAAGGTCTGCGCACGGGCAGCGACGGGCAGAGTAGAGGTGGCACAGACATCGATGCAGTGCAGACGGACGGCATAGCAATGGCGACGGCGAAGTCAGTGGAGCTTCCCGTCGCTGGCTGCGCGCCCTCTCGGATCGGTCTAGGGTTTGTCGGTGGGGTTTGTGGCTCACGGTGAACCTCGTACCTCGAGCCGCCGGCCCCCACCTCTTTATATAGCGCAGTGCGACGGGGGCCCACCAACCATGTAGGGTTGGACGCCCCCGATCAGGGCGCGTGACCAAGGCCCAATAAGCCGTTAGGCTTATTCGTTGGGAGATCAATCTAACATTCTCCCCCTTGATCTCACTATTACTTTTATCTTTAAACTTTAAACTTCAATCCTTTTATCCTTACTCATTTCTTCACATATGATGCATAGAGCATGTTTCATCGTCACGGTCAATCGCCGATAGATTTAACAGCTACAATGCACGTCTCTGATCTGAAATAGTGACTTTAACTTTTGGGCCCTTTATAGTCCAGGAATCATAGGCTTTCCCTTAAACCCATGCCGGCTACATGTTCTCTGAACACGTTGGGTGGTAAGCCTTTTGTAAGCGGATCCACGAGCATCTTTTGGTACTTATATGCTCAAGACTTATCATTTGATCCCGGACTCTATCCTTCACAACATAATACTTTATGTCAATGTGTTTGGCAGCACCACTTGACCTATTGTTGTGAGCATACTGTACTGCTGGATTATTATCGTAGTATAACTTCAGTGGTCTATTGATGTCGTCAACCACCTTCAAACCGGGTATGAACTTCTTTAGCCAGTTCACCTGCCTCGTTGCCTCATAACACGCTACAAACTCGGCATACATTGTGGACAATGTAGTGACGGTTTGCTTTGAGCTTTTTCATGAAATAGCTCCTCCTGCGAGAGTGAACACATATCTAGACGTGGATTTTCTATTATCTCCCGCATAATCAGAATCTGAATATCCCACTATATAGAGTGAATCAGATCTTCTATACGTCATCATGAGGCCTTTCGTTCCTTGCAAATAACGCAAGACTTTCTTTACTAATTTCTAGTGTTCTATTCCAGGATTGCTCTGGAATCTGCCAAGTAACCCGGTAACAAATACCAAGTCAGGGCGCGTACACATTTGAGCATATTGCAAGCTTCCGACAGCTGAAGCATATGGAACCACTTTCAGTTGATCGATATCATATTGGTTCCTGGGGCCTTGAAAATCCCCATATCTGTCGCCCTTGACTATAGGAGCAGGTGAGGGACTACATTTGTGCATACTGAATTTCTTTAAGACTTTTTCTATGTATGCTTTTTGTGACAGTCTTAATACCCCTTTACTTCTATCTCGGTGAATCTCGATCCCTAGAACGAATGAAGCTTCACCAAGATCTTTCATATCAAATTTTGAGGACAAAAACTTCTTTGTTTCCAGTAGTAGACTGACATCACTACTAGCAAGTAAGATATCATCTGCATACAGGACAAGGAAGATAAACTTCCCATTCTTAAACTTTGCGTAGATATAATTGTCCTCAACATTATCTTTAAACCCAAAATTCTTTATTGTCTGATCAAACTTCAAGTACCACTGTTTTGAAGCTTGTTTTAATCCATAAATAGATTTCTTTAGGCGGCATCACAAACGTTCTTTTCCTTCCATGACAAAACCTTTCGGTTGTGTCATGTAAACATTTTCTTCTAAGTCTCTGTTGAGAAATGTCGTCTTTACATCCATCTGATGTAATTCTAAATCGTAATGTGCCACTAATGCCATTATGATTCTGAAGGAATCCTTACATGAGACTGGAGAAAAGATCTCATTGTAATCAATCCCTTCTCTTTGTGTAAAGCCTTTTGCCACAAGTCGGGCTTTATATCTTTCTATATTCCCTTGAGAGTCAAGTTTTATTTTGTAGACCCATTTACAGCCTACTATTTTGGCTCATTTAGGAATTATCTCCAAATCCCAAACTTTATTTACATTCATTGATCTCATTTCATCTTCCATGGCCTCAAGCCACTTTGATGAATGATCACTTTTCATGGCTTCTTCAAATGAGGTGGGATCATCCTCCATTTGAAATTCCTCAGTGTTGTACACTTCATGATCAGCAGGAATAGCTGATTTTCTAACTCTTTGAGACCTTCTAGGGGCTTCCTCATTTGGCACATTTTCTATTTGAGGCTGTTGTTGCTCCCCCTCATGTGTGGTAATAGGTTCTATAGGATCATGAGGAACAGGTTCCTCATCATCATTCATTGTTGCCATAGGCGGGATAACAACAGGTGCTGGCACCGCAGTGTCTTGTACTGTCGGTGCAGCAACAACAGGTAGTGAGAAAAATGGCTCATGAATGATCGGAGTGGGTGCATACACCTGCTTCTCTTCAAGGTCAATTTCTCGAGCTACCATGCTCCCCCTAATCATTTCATCCTCTAGGAAGATAGCATATCTCGTTTCCACAAACTTTGTATGTCTATTAGGACAGTAGAAACGAAAACCTTTTGACTTTTCTGGGTAGCCAATGAAATGACAACTCACTTTTTTGGGATCTAGCTTCCTAATGTTTGGGTTAAAAACTTTAGCCTCAGTAGGGCTCCCCCATACACGCAAGTGGTTAAGTGAGGGTACTCTTCCTGTCCACAACTTATACGATGTTTTTGGCACCGACTTACTTGGTACTATATTGAGAATATGAATGGCGGTTTTTAACGCCTCCATCCATAGACTCATCGGTAAAGTGGAGTAACTTATCATACTACGCACCATATCCATCAGGGTACGGTTACGCCTTTCAGCTACTCCATTCTGCTGAGGTTCGCCCGGTGTTGAATACTGGGCGACTATACCATTCTCCTATAAAAACCTTACAAAAGGTCCAGGAACTTGTCCATATGGGGTATGCCGACCGTAGTACTCTCCCCCACGGTCAGACCTGACTATCTTAATCTTTAAATCATACTGATTTTCAACTTCTGCTTTAAATATTTTGAATTTATCCAACGCTTCTGTTCTTTCTTTAATTGGATAAATGTAGCCAAAACGAGAGTAATCGTCTGTGAATATTATGAATGAATCATAACTATCCACACTTTTCATAGGAAAATGACCACATATGTCTGTGTGAATAATCTGTAGAATTCCTGTGCTTCGTTTGGTATCTTTCTTAATTTTCTTTACATACTTTCCTTTTATGCAATCTCTACATTGTTCTAAATCTGAGAGCTCTAATGGAGGAAGAATATCATTCTTAACTAGTCTTTCTATTCTCCCCCTCGAAATATTGCTTAAACGACAGTGCCATAATTTTGACAACGCATCGTGAGCTCTCTTTCGTTTTCTGTTTGCATTGTTCGATGAGGATACATTCTCATTCACATCACATACGGAATTCACATTTTCACGAAGTGATAACAAATAAAGCTCGTCTTGTCGGAAGGCAAGACCAATACATCTATTATTAAACAATATCTAACATTTGCCATTTCCAAAATGGCAATCATAACCATCATGGTCCAACTTTGATACACTAATCAAGTTTCTTTGCAAAGAAGGTACATAAAGAATATCTCTAAGAAAAAGTATGAAGCCATCAGCAAGCTCTAGCGAAAGATCGCCAACGGCCTCAACATCTGCTTGTACTCCATTTGCGACTTTAATGAAACTTTCGCTTCTTTGCAAAGTTCTCATCGAACGGAATCCCTTTATTTTTCATTATCATCTTTAGGAAATCAGGACAATTCTTCTTATAATGTCCCGTCTTCTTACAGTAGAGACACTGATCTTTATCCACTGGGAATTGCTTGTTCTGAGACTGTTGCATGGGACCCTTTCCAGATGACTTGGAGGAAGAGCTGTTATTATAGTTCTTTTTCTTATCTTTTAGGTAGTTGACAGTACCACCTTGTGAAACTTTTATTCTTTGCTCCTCCTGCACACACATGGCTATGAGCTTTTCTAAATCCCATTTTTCAGGCTGTATATTGTAATTAACAACAAAGGTGTCAAATTCTTTGGGCAAAGAAGCAAAAAATCAAATGAATAAGAAACTCATCCTTGAGTGCCAAATCCATTGGTTTGAGCTTAGATGCTAGATTGCTCATTCTCAGTATGTGCTCTCTAATGCCACTACTACCACCAGAGTACCTTTCTGTAACCAGCTGCTTGATTAGTTGGGTTGCATATGTCTTTGAAGAGCCAGTGAATTGACTCTTTATTCTTTCTAGGTACTCTGTGACCGTGTCACAGTCTGGAATTGAGTCCACTATTACAGGCTCAATTGTATTCTTTATCATAGCCAAACATTTCTTATTGGCTCTGGCCCACTTTCTATTTTCAAGGTCAAAAGACATCTTTACAGGAGCAAAGTCCCACTCTCTGTTCTGCCATGTAGCATCAGTCTCATTTGTCTCCCTCACCGGTGCCACGGGTTCTTTGGGACACGGTGTGGTGACAACCCAGTCCACCTCAGCGAGGATGAAAGCCAGGTCTATCTTTTTCTTCCACTCAATATAGTTATCACCTTTTAGAGTGGGGATCTCTTTGATACAACTCATCAAGTTGTATCCTCCTGAAAACACAATTCAAATAGTGTGAGAACACAAATAATAACAACAATAATTGCATGCCTTAGTTTAACGTTGGTCAAAATTAAAACATACAATTGTTTTATACATTAAATCTACATCACCGTTGGGCAGAAATAGATATAATGCATAACAAAAAAACCATAATAACATCGACATTATAATATTGCTATTAATCAACGTTGGTCAGAATAATAACAACATTGTTGGTCAGAATAATAACAACATTATAATAATTGTAAAATTTTCAATGTTTCAAAATTAAATTCTCCCGTTGGTTCGAATTTAATAATGAAAATAACAATTTTTAAGTACGCAGCGGAAACTTAATAAATCTTTTAATTCTTTTTCCAGAAGCAACTTTACTATTTACTGAACAAAAAATATCGTTGGATAAATTTTGTACAGAAATTTGCATCAAAATGCAATTCAGATTCATCTAATATGAAGTAAACAGTTTCTGGAAAAAAAACAAATAAACAGTTGCGAGCTATACTGTGTACAGGCCATTTCGGCCCAGTAACGCACGCGCGGCCCAGCTCGCATGGCCCTTTTCTGTTGGCCCAACAGCCAAAACGGCCCAGCCCTCTTCCTTCGGCGACGCCCGGCCGCACCCAGGCCGCAACCTGGGCCTAGGCCGGCAAAGCTGGTCGACCGCGCTCGCCCACCTGGGCCGTATTTGGCCTAGCCACTGCCAGCCGCTGATCTTCATCGGACGGCTGGCCGACGATGTCGCGCGCATCAAAACCGCGACGCGTTCATCCTCCCAAAACCCTAGCGGCCATTTGCATTCGCACTCTCTCTCTCTCTCTCTCTCTCTCTCTCTCTCTCTCTCTCTCTCTCTCTCTCTCTCTCTCTCTCTCTCTCTTCGCCTCACTGCTCTCCCTTCTCTCCTCAGTCAGTCACCGAGCGAGCGACCACGGCGAGAGCAAGCAGCGAGCCCCGGCGCCGTCGCCGGCCCCCTCGCTGGCGTGCGTGCTCCCCAGCGGGTGAGCGCGCCGCCGTCGAGTGGCCTGGCTGCGGCGCCCCTGTGGCCAGATCCCGATGAGCCGTGCCCCCCGGCCGGCCTTTCTTTCCCCGCACGCCGGCGTGACTGCAGTGCCGCGCAACGGCGAGGTAGGCCACCCCTTTCCTTTCTTCCTCTTTCTTTTGATTCGTTTGTTCAGATTTCATCCGATTTGCCAATTAGGGTTAGGGTTAGGGTTTGGGATGGCCACTGTTTTCTTTTTCCCGATTTGAAATCGGTTCTCTTTCTTTCTTTTTTCCCGAACTCTCTAGAGTTAGGGTTAGGTTTTCTTCATCCGAACCTTCATCTTTTCTCAGATCCGAAGGGATCGAGGTTAGGGTTCAACCGAACCCTATGTCGGCCGAAGCCCCTAATGACCGTCCCCTTTCTGTTAGGGTTAGGTTTTCTCTTTCTTGATCCGATTCAAAATCGGACCAACTTCTTTGGATTTCTTTCGATTGTTTTTTCTAATCTAGATCCACGTACTAGATAGGTTGGCTCCGATACCATTGTTAAAATCATTTAGGATTTCTAGCAGTAGATCTAGGGGGAAAACACTTGGATTCGTAATAACACATGCACATATAAACCTAGAACACTACACCGAGAGGGAGATAGGGGAGAGGTGTTGGAGTTGAACCTGAGCCCTCGGAGGGAGTCGCGGATGAGCTGGAGCCGGCCATCTCAGGTTCGGTGATGAAGGTCTGCGCACGGGCAGCGACGGGCGGAGTAGAGGTGGCACAGACGTCGATGTAGTGCAAACAGACGGTGTAGCAGTGGCGACGGCGAAGTCAGTGGAGCTTCCCGTCGCTGGCTGCGTGCCCTCTCAGATCGGTCTAGGGTTTGTCGGTGGGGTTTGCGGCTCACGGTGAACCTCGTACCTCGAGCCGCCGGCCCCCACCTCTTTATATAGCGTAGTGCGACGGGGACCCACCAACCATGTAGGGTTGGACGCTCCCCGATCAGGGCGCGTGACCAAGGCCCAATAGGCCGTTGGGCTTATTCGCTGGGAGATCAATCTAACATTTCTGTCTCTGTTTCATCTATGAAAAGAGATTGTGGGGTGATAACTTGAGCAACAAGAATACTCTGTACACGAGTTACTAATCAATAGACTGATTTCTCAACACGTTATTAGTGCGAGTTTTACCAAGTTCAAAGACAGGAGGCGAGGGAAAGGGAATTTTGTCAGCACGCTGAAAGGCAAGAAGTGAGGGATAGACATCTGTTGATCTATTGCTCATGTACTACTCAATGAGCACAAAAATAGTATTTATTTACATGAATGAGCACGAGCACACCACTTGTGGCTATCTGATGCACCACGATACCATGGTCAGCCCGGTAGTGTCGTCCCTCTCAAAAACCAATGTCCGTCAGTGTCTCGGAACATGAAGGCGAGATGCAAGGCTGCCGAGATGCAAGGCGCATGCGTTTGGATGCCTGCATCTAACCTTGGGCCAGACCCATCTCATTCATGCGCTTGGTGGCGAGGCGCTTTCATGCGGTCCCCACGTTGTATTCTCTGTGAACCAAACAACTTCTTCCTGGATCCTGCATCTGCACGCCCAAACAACAAAATACGAGCCTGGCCGCCGGTAGCATGTACGCCGGATGCGATGCAGGCAGCCCACAGAAGACAACCAAACGCGATCTATGACTCCGTTTTCGTCCAAGCACCACAGAAGGATGAGGTGTGCGAAGTAACATCAATGACATAATGTGGTTTGCATGGATGGCCTAAAGGCCCCGTTGTAAATTATGAGCCCGTTCACTGGTTGGTTTGGCTGATAAGTTCGACTAGTGCTAGATTGTTGTGAGAGAAAAACACGATTGGCTGACTCATAAGCCCTGACTGAAACCAGCAAGCGAACAGACTCTACAAAGGATAGAACCCCACTCATGTCTCCCAAAATGTCTCCCAAGCACCAGAGATGGATGAGGTGTGTGAGGTAACATCAATGGCTTAATGTGGTCTGCATGGATGGCCTAAAAGCCCCGTTGTAAATTATGAAGGATGGAACCCACTCATGTCTCCCAAAATAATTTAGTATTCTAGGAGTTGGCGTGAAACCGAGACGAAAGGTAAAATGACAATACTACCACTACAAAGCATCTGGTTGTTTCCTTTTTATTAGGACAAGTCACATTTTTTATTTCTTTGGTCTTCATCCTACGCTGCTCCACAAGTATGGCTAGCTTATGTGCTCTGTGCCACCTGCTGTCATACATTGAACATTGCGCCATTTGTTTATTTATTCCGGGATAAAATTTGAATCGCGGTCGCACGATTATTTTGCACAGAGGTAGTACTGCTCTAAGCAGCCATGACTCCCGCCCCATATATATTAGAGAGAGAGAGAGAGTAGGCTTAAGGCTAAGCTAGGGCAAATAGATGGTGTGTGACTGTGTGTTCTGTCGATTTTGAAATTAAGCGGGTGCACGAACAATCCTTACAGCAGGCTATTGAGCTACTCAAGCACCTTTCCAGCTATAAGCAAAGTTCAGATATTGATGGAGTAAAAACCTTTGTAAATCCCCAGCAGGAGCGAGAAATACAAAATCATTTTATTCGCCAATTTGCCTTCTATAGCGATCTGGAAACAATACTACCAGTTCCGGCAATTTTGGTGGGTCTAGTTACATCGCGTCCTTGGAAAGCCAGTTAGGCCTATTTTGGCAGCCTATATTCGATCCCGGCCTTTTCTCTGGGCTAATCTGTCCCGTGCCATCCTCCCCGGGCCAAATTTGTGCGCCCTTTGGCAGCCCACCAAGGCGAGGATCGCAGCCCGCTTCCCTGTGTTTTCCGCGCGGAAGAAATCCACGACTTGTTAGGCCAGGAGGGTTTCCCCGTGCGACTTGCGAGCTTTCTTCTTCCGCTCGCGACGCCGCCCAGTCGCGAGGCCACCGCCACAACAGCATCCGGCCCCCGCCCCATCAGCCGTCCGCTGCCGCCCCCGCCCTGGCATCTGTCCGCTGCCGCGACATCCCTCCACCTCGCTGTCGATTGGTCTCTCTCGTGCGTGCGACGTCGACGCAGGGGGTGCTCTCGGGCGCTCCTCCACCACCGCCACCTAACTCATCCACCGCCGCCGCCTCGCTCCTTGTCCGCCGTCGCCATCTCCACTGCCATTGCCATCCGTCTCGAAGGTCAGTGCACCTTATCTCCTTCGTTGCAGTAGTTTCTGGATCCGCTAGGGTTTGACCCACACCTCCATTGCTTTTCATGGATCTTGGAGCTGCAGACCCGCGAGCCAGGACACCGCTACAGCTACCCATTGTGCTGCCCGTGAGAAGCATCGACGCTGCCGGCTACACGACACCACCTCTTGCCCTTCGCTCGGATCTCTCTGCTCTACCTAAGGTTTCTCCCCTTCTTCTCTTGTCACACCGTTTCTTGTGGATCTTGAAATTTTGTGTGTGCATCTGTTAAATTGGTTTCTGATTCGATAATTGAATGTTACGGATCTGCTCATTTGCATAGCTTACTACCTTAGCAAGCAGCCGCTAACACAGTTGCTGAACTTGTGTGCTTTTGATGGTGATTGCCTAGCAAATAATGTTTTTTTACTCCAACCAATTCCTGAAAACCACTTTGCCTTGTGTTATCTGAGATAGATTGGAGGTACATTAAACAAATCAACTATTCTATAATAATCTTGAATAAAATTATCAGTTACTAAAGTCCTTCTAGTCTGATATGAACGAATAGTTATTGATCTATTCATAAGTGAAACCATATATAACTTCAAATAGGTGATGGTCACATGCAAGTAAATTGTACTGTGTTTGCTATACCTATAATGATAGTACTGAAGATGAGAAAAAATGTAAGTCATCCACACTTATGCTTTTATTAGTAAAAACCACAATATTGCTATTCTCTTAATTTTGTCAGTTTCAATAGCAGCCGCAAGCTCCTACTATTTATAGTTCAGATACATCACCAAGTTTTCTTGTGTATTGGCAAGTGCAGTACTTCAGTAGCTTATTGAGAAATTTCTAACTGTTCCTAGGGTCCACATATCACTAGTTGAGCTATTCTTTGTTCTTAGGAGGAGCATGCTAGGAATTTTCTCAAAGTCAGCCCTTGACTTTCATAAAGTTCCAAGCGTGTTCCTTCTAAGAGCTTATATATATATATATATATATATATATATATATATATATATATATGTAATAATATAATTTCATATATGTAACACTAGATGGCTTCTTGGGAAGAGCTTGCTAGGAATTTTTTGTTGGAAGAGGAGGAGGAAGATGAGGAGCTATTCTTTGTTCTTCTCCCTGCTGTAATGCCCTTTCTCGACGAAGAGAAAACACCTGAGCATACCTCTTCTCTTCCTGGTGCTAAAAAGGTTAAAGAGATCCTCGAAGGACACGAGAATTGGTGCAAGGAAGAATTTAGGATGAAGGCTGAAATATTTAGAACTATAGCAAACTTTCTCAGGGCCGAGAACTTGCTGCGTGACACACGTGGTATGAAGATTGAGGAGCAACTTGGTCTTTTTATGTTCATGCTCTCTCATAATACAAGCACAGAGAGGCTAAAGGAGTTTCAACATAGTGGTGAGACAGTGCATAGAAAAATAAATGATGTCTTCAATATCATTCCAACATTAACCCAAAAATTCATCAGACTTCCAAATCCAAGCCACACGCACATGAAGATTACATGTGACCCTAGATTTATGTCATTCTTTCAGGTTGGTTAATACATACAGTACACTTTCCTTAATATAATTCCTAAATACAATCCAAATCTTTAGTAATTTTTCTTACCTACAGAACTACATTGGCGCTATCAATGGTACGCATGTCCCAATCACAATTAGACAAGACAAGACCAGTCCCTATAGAAATAGGAAGGGGACACTATCGCAGAATGTTATGTTTACCTGTGACTTCGACCTGAAGTTCACTTTCATCTCATCTGGTTGGGAAGGATCCACATCTGATGTAGGAGTGTTGCGGTCTGCTCTTGGCAAGGGATTTACTGTGCCGGTAGGCAAATTCTATCTTGTAGACGGTGGATATGCAAACACACCATCATTCCTTGCTCCCTACCGAGGAGTTAAGTATCATCTCAGTGAGTTCAGGAGACGTGGCCAGAGGGGAAATGTATATGCCAACTACAATGAATTGTTCAATCATCGGCATGCGACGAAATCACATTGAGAGGGCCTTTGGGGTTCTCAAAAAGCGGTTTCCAATTCTGAAAGTGGGGACACATTACCCAATTGAATCTCAAGTTATGATTCCAACAGTTGTTGCTGTGTTTCACAACATCATTAGAGGGTTGAATGGGAGTGAAGAGTGGCTAGACATCCTACCTGATAATATTAACCCATCAAATTATGTCGACATGCCAGAGGGAGACACTAACTACCCAAGTGAGATGGAATCAAACCATGGAAATACCCTACGAGATCAGATAGCCCATCGGATGTGGACTGCCTACAATGTGTAGGATAGTAGTGTTTGGAATATAATTTATGAGTTATAAGTTATGTATTTCTGTAATACATTATGTGATGCAACATTCTGTAATAAAATTCTCCAATACATTCTATAATATGTTATGAGTTATGTATTTCTATGTGATGCAACATTCTGTAATAAATTCTCCAATACATTCTATAATATTTTATGAGTTATGTATTTCTGTAATTATTTCTTGCAGCAATGTCGAAGGCAAGGGCTACATGGAACTCTAGATATGAGAAAGGACTTGTTGACATTATGAGGGACCATGTGAACATCCCCTTATTCTGGGTCAGAATGGATGGAGTGGAGAGGGTTGGAGAAGTATCTCAGAGAAGTTTACCCAAATGTATCATTTAGCACGCTTCACAAAGCAGCTGCTACAAGAGAAGGAAAAGGAGCTAAAGGGCAGCTGGAAGGCGATACATGTAGCGTTAAAGGATAGTGGTGTTGGTTGGAATGACTCATTGGCCATGGTCATTGCGGAACCAGAAAAATGAAAGAAACTGATCAATGTAAGAATTTTTCACCGAACCAAAAAATTGTTGCCATATTCTAGTTGCAAGTACTAACTATGCTGTTGTCTTGGTATTAAATAGGATAATGGAAAAATGGCTAGGTTCCAGAAGAAGTCGTTTCCTTTATATGAAGACTGTACGTCATTGTATGCTGGTATGTTATTTGAAACTTCTCTCTAAGGTTATATAGCCTTATTGTTCTACTTGAGAGGAAGCACCATCTAAGTTGATAGTATGACTGTGCACTGCTTTCAGTTTAAGTTATAGTATGCCTGCACTTGAAGTATGATTGTGCACTATTTTTTTTGCATAGGAAGTGTTGCTACAAGAGATCTAAACTTTACATCAACTGAGCACTTGTAGCCTGCTCCTCTTGTTCCTATTGCTGCTCTAGCTGCTTCGGCTGCTCTTGCTGCTCCAGCTGCTCCTGTTGCAGTGTATGATAGCACAAGTCCATGTGCTACTTTTGATGGGCTAGACGTCTCAAGTGCACACAATGAAGCTCAGTCTGCACCTTCCAATCAAGATTCTATGCAAGGAACGAGTGGTGGGAGAAAGCGTAAGCAAAGTCATATTGGTGCTGCTATTGATGGTTTTGTGCAGTTTAAGAAGATGCAAACAAATAAAACCATGGAAGCTCTGAATGAAAAGAAGAAACAAGACGAATAATTTTCAGTTGACAAGTGTCTCGATGAAGTGGATGCAATGGAACTTACTAATGTGGAGAAGGCGTATGCTATGAATATCTTCAATTCTGAGATTGACACGGAGGTATTCATGAAAATGAAAAACAAAAATGTTCGCTTGATTTGGCTCAAACAGTAGATTAGGTAATGCTTAGCTGCCACTGGATTAGTTTAATTTGGTATGCCTTAGCAGCTAATGCTTTTCCTTTGCTTACTTGCAGTGGTATCAGTGGAGGCATTGCTGGTGGAGGCAATGTTTGAATTGAGAAGAAAAACGCAGCTGCAGTCATTGTATGTAGGTATATTATTTGAACAACAGCTTGCACTTGCCAACAGCTATGACTGCCGATTGATCTTCTTTTTTATTAGCCTAGGAATTACCTGTTCTGCGTAGTATGCTACTGCTGCTTCTATATGTGTGGATAATTAACATATCTGTAGCAGAAAACTTGTCTGCTTATCCTTTGTGTTTTTTCCCATTTTTTTGTGAATCATGAATTGGCATATATAAGTAGGAGGGATGGACGGGTAGATAGAGATAGAGGACATTTATGAGCAGTCATGAATTGGCAGCTATGAGATGTTTAAAGTTCTCAGATATGCCAATGGGAATTCTTTGTGAATCATATACCAATTCTCATGTTTTCTTTGTGAATTCTTTGTGAATCATATACCAAGTTTAAAACTAGTGTTACAAGCCCTTCAAGTATTCCGGGAACCATATACCAATTCTTACGTTTTCTGAGTTATGTAAAACTACATCTGTCAAAAATGTAGGTGCATCGGGTGGAGGTTATAATGACCATTCTAGCAACGTGCTCTGAGTGTAACCTACATAGTGGCTTGGTGAATTAATGAGAGCCTTAGTTCTCAGTTTACTTCCTACACCTATATAGATAGCTGGCTGCACACTCTTGGTAGGGGGTGTACGTGAAATCACTTGCTTCCTGGTTCAACAGAGACAATAGTATCCCAAATAACGAAGATGTTGATGAGCACAAGAATATAGCATGGCAATGGAATTCAGTGGCGACCCAGCCATCAAAGGATTCTTTTAGCAGTCATCAAAACTATGAGATTTTTTTGTGTGAGTCATGAATTGGCATATATGAGCAGTCATGAATTGGCATATATGAGTAGGAGCAGTCATTTTTTTTGTGAATCATGAATTGGCAGCCATGAGATAGTTCATATCTGTTTCTATGATTAATTCAGTACATATCTTTTTCTGTTTACATTTAAATGACTTTCAGTGAACTAAGTTATCATCTACTGTTTGACTGTGTTAGCATGTACTGATTTTCAGATATTGATTACTTTTAGTGAATAAGATTTTTAGACGATGATGCAGTCAACTTACAGCTTGATATTGACTACAATTGTTGACACTAATATGTGACCGTCCTCAAATTAATTGATGTTTCCCTTAACTAGATTTGTCATGCAAGACATTGTTTCTGTGTTTTTGTTAGCCTAGGTTGACACTTGTTATTTTTATCTAAGCATCTACGTAGTTCTGAGCACTTTCCTTCCCTGAACCAGCAACCTTTTCTTCCTTGTACAAAGTTATGCAATTTCATTTCAGCAAAGTTTACTAATAAATTAGGGTATGGTATTCATCAATGTTTTGAGCACTTACCTATGAATTAGTCTTGTAGGCTTGTAGCTACAAGCTATTTTACCTATGAATACTATTGTGCGTAGTAATGACAATATTTGCTGTGGCATGCCACATGTTTACCCTTGGTTCAAGTTGATGTATCCTAGCAACACTAGATTAGTTTACTTTAGGTACGTCTCTAGCTACTAATGTTTTTCCTTGTTTACCTACAGGGTTCTTGGTGTGGAAGCAAATGCATGATTTGAGAAGAAAATTGTTTTTCTGCAGTGCCTATGTGAGAAGCTTATGCAAAGGAGTTCTTTTTTTCTCTCGAACACTGCTTATGAAAGGAGTTAAACCATAATTTTTTTTTATTATGTCTTGGATATCTGGATGGATTTGATATGTGATTTGGTGACGAATGGATTAGCTAGGTTGAATTTGCCACTTGAATTAAATTTTCTATGCATTGAACTATGTCAAAAAAAATTATCATTCCATATTCTTGATGCGGGCTTCTCATGTTACTCAATTATTTGCATTATTTTGGTTTTTGTGATTTTCCATGCATTATTTTCATGAAAATGTTGTAGTTGACATTAGTCTGTGGTAGATTCCTCATATTATTCAAAAAAATTCTGTTTTTTCTTGATTTTCTAAGACATCAATGAAAACTTGTTGCAAAGCTGACATCGATCTGTGACAACATCAACGCAAAGTGACATCGATCTTATGAATATTGGTATTGTTTCTGGTTCCACAAAATCAGAGAAAGTGGGAAACGTTCATGATATTGTGCTGCCAAACGGCGACAGTGAAACTCCCCCACAGGTGGTAATCTTCCCTGGGGCAAAGGCGGGAATAAAAAATCCAAATAATTCCATGTGCAGGGTTATCTGCCCAGGGTTAATTGGTCTCCGCTGCCAAAGTAGCCCTTATGGGTCAGGATTCCCCGAGCATTGGTGAGCTCATCGACGCCGTCTCCGCGCTCGAATACAGCAGCAGCACCCATGCCAGAACCTGTCATCATCAGTACATGTCAAGGTGAGAAGGTATCTGTTACAATTTCTGCTCTAATAAAGCATCCATTTGATGCTGGTAAACGGAATACATTGGTAAATAAATTATGTACCTATGCACATAGAAATCACTCCGAACCGGCAATCCTTGCCACGGCGCTTCATCTCATTGAGAAGAGTACTGACACACCGTGCACCTGCCAAGTAGAAACCAATGCTACTGTCATCATCACTCAAAATGTAGTAATCAGGCTGCTCACCGGTCTCAATGTTTTGCAAAGTTAGTCCAAGGCACACACATAGTCAAATGAAATGAATCTGTGGAACATAACAATCTGGAATAGCAAAAGACAAATACCTGTAGCACCCAATGGATGTCCAAGAGCCATTGCACCGCCGTTAACATTGACTTTAGCAGGATCAAGTTCCAACTTCTTGCAGCAGTAGACATACTGAGATGCAAAAGCCTATGGAGAAGAGAAAGTAAATATTACCTGGCAGTTCTAGTTTTTATGATTTTGTCTAGAGAAAGAACTCAAGAGACAGTTCAAAATATACCTCATTGATTTCAAAAAGATCAATGTCATCCATCTGGAGGCCAGCAGCTTTCACTGCTGCAGGGATTGCAACGGCAGGACCAATACCCATTACAGCTGGATCAACTCCGACAGCGGCAAAGGTCCTACATTTGCACATTCAGATATATTGCTCAGCCTCTTAACAGAAATTTACAGTAATTAATGGTATCATAGGCTAACAATGATAGTGTCGACCAATGGAATTGCTTAGTAAAACTATTGTGCTGTTTGGTAGAAGCGTTGGTAACGCAAATGTAATGGATTTAAAGCTACGGATGTTACCGCAAGCCATTCGATTTGAACTAATATTATTTCCGTTTGCATTACTGTAGAGCAAACCAAACACTGCCTAAGGTGTTTAACTGCTTTTGGTCCTAGCAGCAAAACGGAGCAAGGATTAGATCACTAGATCGATTGCATATGTACTGGACATCATACGGGGACAGTAATGATACCTAAAGACACCAAGAATTGGAAGACCCTTTTTCATAGCAACATCCTGTCTCATTAGCAAGACAGCCCCAGCGCCATCGCTCAATTGGCTTGCATTCCCTACAGTTAAACAACAATGAACTTTTGTGTGGATACTACTAATGGACAGTCACGAAGCAGGTAGAATTCACTATTAATTACCAGCAGTGGTGGTGCCATCCTTTGAAAATGCTGGTTTGAGTTTTGACAGGACTGCAAGCGAAGTATCTGCTCGGATTCCATCATCTGCTGAGACTACGATCTTCTTTTCCTCACCAGTTTTTGGATCAACAATCTTTATAAGGTAACATTGTGTTAGCACATAACACAGAAGAAAATTTCACCTTTTTAATATGTCAGAAATCTTCAATAGTTAGCATAGTTACTTCAAAAAGGTAAATTAAACTACATTACCTTCGTATGAACTGGCACAATTTCCTCTTTGAATTTACCAGCAGCTGCTGCGGCAGCAGCCTTTCTGTGTGACTCAACCTACACAACAGAATAAAGATTAATAAGACTTTAAAAGCAAGAAGCATATTGTGAGACAGCAACCCATAGTCTCATATAGTCGTATACACACAAAAACGAACAACAGAACGGGAATCAAGCAACTTACAGCAGCTTGATCTTGCTCCAGTTGCGTTATGCCAAAACGGTGTGCAACATTCTCAGATGTGAGGCCCATTGGGAGAAGGCAATCGCGTGCTTGAGAAAATAGCTCAACCTAAAACAGTACAAAGATTCCAGACAAAAAATCAATCAGATCAAAGATGTTTGCACATGTATCTAAATATGCAGTTTTGTTGTATCGACCCAACATGTTACACTTACTTTGGGGTTCACTTGCCCAATAAGATTAACTTTATTCACAGTCATGGACTCCAAACCAGCAGCAATACCTTGATTGGAGAAAATAAAACCCAATTCATCAACCAATCCAAAACAAAACAAAGTAACCTAAAATCAGACAGCAACAAATCCTACCAATGTCATAGAGTCCTGCTTTAATAGCAGTAGCAACATCTGCAACTGCCTGAAGGCCAGAAGAGCATTGCCTGTTTACAGTCTTAAGAGGAACAGTGTCTGCATCCAACCAACAAATTGATCAAGGCGGGGATGATGGTTGTCCGACATCACAGGAAGATGCAGCAGAGGAAATGTCATTACCAGGGAAACCGGCATAGAGTGCAGCCATTCTGCATTCGATTGCCCTCTGGGACCCAGGAGCTAAGACAGTACCGACAACAATGTCACCAACTTCACTTGGGTCCAGCTTCGTCTTGTCTATCAAAGCCTATGGTTGAGGGGAAAAAATATGTAAGTCCCAAGAATAATGACAAGAAATCAATCATTAGTTTGACAATAAGCTACATAAAGTGGAATAACACGATAAGCGCAAACCTTGAAGACAGGAACCAAGAGGTCCTCAGCGAAGGTATCCTTGAAACCCCCCCTCTTGGCCTTGCAAATCGCTGTCCTGTAAGCACTGGAGGCAGAAAGGGTATGCAATGAATCATATTTCTTCCATGCTTAATAAGAGAAATAATAATAAGTAACAAAAGAAGAAGAAGAAACAATTCTATGTACAGAATTATTCCAAACTATCAGGTGTCTAATGGTAAGATCCAATAAGTATCTACTAGGTTTGTCCGTCTGAACCATTACAGTCAACAGGTGAGTCTAGCAGCGCTCCCTACTGACTTCCAAAAAAGGGTGATGTTTCCCATTAGAGTCAGTTTGACTCGCAGCCAGAATCCAAAATTCACCGCGACGCATCATTGCAGTCGATGCCACAGGGTCCTGTCGCTGATTCTCCTAGGATCCATCGCCGGACAAACGGCCAGACAAAAACAGCCGAAAACAAAGGGAATTCCCGCAGCAGTCCAGTCGCAATCAAAAGCTTTAACAAAAAAAAAGAAGCCGCCTGCCGATCAAAGCACAAAAGGCCAGGGAGCCGAATGCCACTTACGCGACGATGACGACGTCGTCGGCGAAGGCCGGCGTCCGGTGGTACGCCGCGCTGTGCCCCGCCGCGCACGCGCTCGCCTGCCACGCACCCACCCACCCACAGCACCCTCGTCGGTCAGTAACAGATCTGGGGGCCGGATATAACGCCGCCGAAGCGGTCGGACCAGCGATTTGGCCCGAAGGGATGGGATTCTCACGGAGATGGCGGGCGAGGCGGCGCTCGCCGCCGCCGCCGCGGGGTTGAGGTGCCGCAGCAGGACACGCTGCCTGTCGATGGCCTTCTCCATTGCTTAACTCCTTTCCTTGGCTGCTCGCTCCTGGTCACTACTTGCTGCAGCAGGTACTCGGTACTCCCGTCCTCTCGCGCAGGGTCGGACGAGGCTGTGGCTTGTGGGGTTATTTGTAGGAGGGGAGGCGACTGCCGCGCCGCCGTGGTGGGTGGGGAAGGGAAATCGCGGAGGTTTTACCGGGAAGTTTGGGGGGGGGGGGGGAGGAAGGGCGGGACGGCCGACGGGAAGACGGAGAGGAGACCTGGTGGTATGGGACTACGGGAGGCGTGAGTCGAGGTGGTCCCGCGCGCCAGGGAAGGCTCGGGATTGCTGCTGGCAGAGTCGTTGGTTCGTAACCCTGTGCTGTGTGGGCCTGTGGCCTGCGGGAGATTTAATTTTTTACCTTTATAAGAATCGGCGCATCTGAGATCTCAGTCTAACATCTGACAATACAAATTTAGCACGCAACGAAAAGAAGTGATACAGAATTATCACTTTAGCACTCGTGGCACGACAGCGTATCAGTTCAAGTGAGATCTGAGTCAGCACGGGAGTGACAAATGACCGCGGCTGCCCCTGGCATGTGCTGCTAACCCAGCCGGTGCATTTAAAAAAAGAAGAAGAAGGTGGACATAGTGGCTGTTCGGGACCCGGACGTGAGCTTGCTGGCGCGGGCGTGCTTGGCGACGGCGAGGGCGAGCTCTACTCGCGTTGTACGCGCATGCAAGGCCTTGGCAGAGGCGAGCACGACCAGTGGCGGAGCCAGGATTTATAGTCAGGGGGGCCGGCCGTCAGGAATTATACTTAGGGGGGACCGGCTCGGTCTTTTTCATTACGATAATTTTATTATCTAGTTGTGTTTTGTATGATTATATTATCTAGAAGATATTAATAGGTATATATGACAAGAATTTTATATAATCTTCCTCTTAATATAAATAAAAAATATTAAGTTATACTACTAATTTTTGTTGTTGTCAAACGTTGGGGGGGGCCATGGCCCCTGCCAGCCCCCCCTGGCTCCGCCACTGAGCACGACCTCTACTCGAGCTCCAGCCATGGGGGAGGGGTGAGCTCGGACCTGGCGGCCATGGCGAGCGCAGCATGGCCGCGGGCGAGCTCGGCCCCGGCGGCCATGGCGAGCTCAGCGCCGACGCAGACGGCCCCAGTGAGTGTGGCCCCAGCGGCTATGGCGAGCTCGACGCCGGTGGCCATGGGAGCTCGACGCCAGGCGGCAGGTGCGGCGCTAACGAGCACTACGCCACGCCCACGACTTCTCGTACAAGGCGGAGCGCGACAAGCTGGGGCCGGCCGTCGCCGACCGCGTGCTGAGGCTGGAGTGGAGCAGCGTCCTGACCAGGGACGCGCCGTGGCTGACCGACGCGCACCGGAGCCTGCTGCGGTGCCGGCAGGTGCTGGCGCGCTCCTACGTGTTCGCCTACTACATGTTCGACGCTGAGGAAACGCCGACCCGGCGGCGGGAGCCGGGGAGCCTGTCCATGGTGCAGAAGCAGGCGCTGTTCGAGGACTACCAGCAGCAGGTGGAGGGCAACGTGGAGCGGCTGTCCAAGCTGCTGGGGACCGACGCGCCTGAGCTGCCGGAAGCGGAGATCCTGCAGGCGAAGCAGGACGTCACCAACCTCGTCCGGGTCGTTGAGGCGCACTGCGGGAAGATGTACGGCTGCATCCAGGACGAGCTGCTGCCGATGCTCGTGGAGCCCATGTCCATATTGGCGTACCAGCCGGGCGGCCCCAGCAAGGCCAACGAGTTGCCGGCTTGACTTTTTTTTAATAATAATTATTACTCCATGGCCGCTGGGGCGAGGTCCATGTCTGCGTCGGCGCTGAGCTCGCCATGGCCGAGCTCGCCTGCGGCCGTGCTGCGCTCGTCATGGCCGCCAGGTCCGAGCTCGCCCCTCCTCCAAGGCTGGAGCTCGAGTAGAGGTCGAGCTCGCCTCTGCCAAGGCCTTGCGTGCGCGTACAGTGCGAGTAGAGCTCGCCCTCGCCGTCGGTGCCGAGCACGCCCGCGCCGGCAAGCTCCCGTCCAGGTCCCGAGCGGCCACTATGTCCACCTTCTCCTTCTTCTTCTTCTTTTTAAATGCACCGGCTGGCCAGGGGCAGCCGCGGTCATTTGCCACTCCCGTGCTGACTCAGATCTCACTTGAACTGACGCGCTGTCGTGCCACGAGTACAAATGTGGCAATTATGTATCTCTTATCTTCGTTGCGTGCTAAATTCGTATTACCAGCCATTAGAGTGAGATCTCAGGAGATGCCGATTCTTATAATGGTAAAAAGTTAAATCTCCCGTGACATGTGAGGATGGATCGGGCGGACCGCGGACGGACGGGAGTCCTGGTCGCGGTCCCGGTCAGTCGTGAAGTACGGGAGGAGAGTGTTTTCCACGTGGTGCATGGGCGGGCCTGGCCCAAAAAATAACATCCAGATCTCGTTAGGCTCCGTTGGGTTAGAGGGAATCCGACCGTGGAACCATTCCATCCATTGAAAGCTTATATAAATTTTAGTAAGAAATCTGTCCAAGAATTGTTCCTCGGGTTCATTCACCCGGAAGCGAACGGGGCCTTAGTATCTTTCAGCGATCCCAATCTCTTTCTCTATCTTATACTGAGAAAAATAACACCCAATTGTTTAAACACGTCGAATTGTATATGTGGGCAACGCGTATCCTGGCCGCTACAACAACTCCAGCAGTAGCCCCAAATAAGGTTTCTCATTTTTAATTTGGGTGGCCAACCCTATTTTTATTGGCTTAAATTTGTGCTTCCACTTCAGCAGTGACATCTAAATGAGGCCCCCAAATTCCTTTCCATAGTCACTGACACATGGGACTTGTTTGTCAGTGCCTCTCCTTCCCTCTCTCTTTTTCCAGCCGAAGGCTCCATCTCTCGCGTTCTGTGGAGGGGATCCAGCCACCGGAGCTCGCTACCGGCGTCGGGAGAGGCAGGTGGACGGCGCTGGGACCTATGTTACACGGATACTTCACTGAAGCCACGTACCGATACGTCTAGGATACGTCCGAGTATCCAATTTTGTATTATTTTCGTTAAAATCGGATACGCCACCGGACACGTATCCTTCGTCCCGATACGGCCCAGCCCATTAGAAGCCCACGGAGACAACATCAGTCCTGCACGCCCGTAGTCGCATTCCCGCAGTCCTGCACGGAGACAAACCTCACTGCTGCGCCCGCGCGTCGCGCCGCAACCCCGCTCGCCGGCCGCCAGCCACCGGTGATGAGCCGCCCCCGCCCCCTCCGCCTCCGCTCGCCGGCGTCCCTACTCGCCGGCCGCCAGCGATGAGCCTCCGCCTCGTGCTCACCTCGTGCTCACCTCCCCTCCCCGTCCCGTCCCCACCCCACGCCAGCCGCGCCGCTTCTGCCAGCCCCTCTCCGCCACCCGCCGCCGGAGCGAAGGTCGCCGCGTCGACCACCAAATCCTCCTCATCCTCCTCCCTCTCGTCCCCATCCATCGCCGCTGCTTGGGCTGGTGCGGAGCAAACAGACGGACGGAGATCCGCGCACCTCCGGCTCTGCTGTGTTATCGCTATGCCGGCTCAAGGTCAGTTCCCTCTCCTCCCCCATGAAGGGTCGAGATGGCGACTAGAGGGGGGTGAATAGTCTTTTCTAAAACTTAATCGCGTCGGCTAACCGATACAAATGCGGAATTAAAACTATCGGTCTAGCCAAGACTATACCCCACTATATATGTTCACTAGCACCTTGCAAAGATAACGATTATGCAACAAAGGTGCTGGGCTAGCTAGAGCTCTCCTAAACAATTCTAGGAGCAAGGTTACACAAACCTATGCCACTGGTATTTTAGGCAACAAGAGAGCTCCTACACATGCTAGTAAACAAAAGCACAAAGCTAACAAAGCTCACTAGCAATGCTCAATAACAAGGCAACCAATGCCTAATTAGAGAGCGCAAATACTTAGCTACACAAACTAAGCAATGTGACTAACAAGGTTACTAAAACCAAATTAGCCACGCAAGGGAGCTACTTCTATGCTACACAAGCAAGAAGGTAATTAGCAAGCTACACAAGCTATCTAATTGCAAGAGCAACTACACAAGCTTAATATGTATAAAAGTAATTGCAAGCTTGTGTAATGGGGATGCAAACCAATGGGAAGAACAAGGTTGACACGATGATTTTTCTCTCGAGGTTCACGTGTTTGCCAACACGCTAGTCCCCGTTGTGTCGACCGCTCACTTGGTGGTTCGGCGGCTAATTAGCATCACCCGCTAAGCCCGCACGTCGGGCGCCGCAAGAACCTACCCCTTGAGTGAGGGTACCTCAATGACACGCTTTACTAAAGTTGCTCTTCGCGACTCCCGCGGGGCGAGCACAATGCCCCTCACAAGCTCTTCTCCGGAGCGCCGCACAAGCTTCTTGCGGGCTTCGACGGAGACCACCACCAAGCCGTCTAGGAGGTGGCAACCTCCAAGAGTAACAAGCACCACCGGCTTGCAACTCGATCACCTAGTGCCACTCGATGCAACCTCACGATGCAATCGCACTAGAATCGCTCACTCACACAATCGAATGATCACTATCAAGTATATGTGTGATGGAGGGCTCTCAAGCACTCACAAGCATGGACACTAAGTCCCTTGAGGTGCTCCACACCAGCCATGGCCGAAGGCCACTTCTATTTATAGCCCCAAGGGCTAAACTAGCCGTTACCCCTTCACTGGGCAACGGTCGGGCCGACCGGACGCTCCGGTCGTGTTGATCGGACGCTGGACCTCAGCGTCCGGTCGCTCGCAGACGACCACGTGTCCCGGTTCCAACGGTCATTTGACTTGACCGGACGCAGCAGCACTCAACTGACCGGACGCTGGACCCTCAGCGTCCGGTCGTTTCCAGTAAGCTCCCGAGCATGACCGGACGTGTCCGGTCGAACGTGATCGGACGCAGCCAGCGTCCGGTCACACTCCAGCTTCTGCGTCACCGTACGTCAGCCTGACCGGACGTAGCCTTCCAGCGTCCGGTGCATTCAGATCCAGCGTCCAGTCAGTTGACTGACGCCAGCATCTTCGCGACCAACTCGTTTTCACTTCTAACTTCTTCACCCTTGCTCCAATGAGCTAACCACAAGAATTTGCATCCGGCGCAATAGAAAATAGGCATTCCATTTTCCCGAAAGCGCCGAATCCATCTCAGCCCTACAAACACCACCGCCTTTATAAATGTGCCAACACCATCAAGTGTACACTACCATGTGTATGTGTGTTAGCATTTTCACAATCATTTCCCAAAGGATGTTAGCCACTCAACTTGCCACGCCACTCGATCCTAGCGACAATGCAAAGTTAGATCACTCGAGTGGCACTAGATGACCGATATGCAAACAAGTTTGCCCCTCTTGATAGTACGGCCATCTATCCTAAACCCGGTCATAAACTTCTCTACACACCTATGACCGGTGAAATGAAATGCCCTAGGTTATACCTTTGCCTTGCGCATTCCATTCCATCTCCTCCAATGTCGATGCAACACATGCACCAACACGATCAACAATGATATGATCCACTTCATATCATCACATGATCATATTGGTTCATCGATCTTGACTCTACTTGCTCTTCACCATTGCCATCGTCCATCGGCGCCAAGTCTTGCTCAAGCTTCACCACCACGCGGTCCATCACTCTAAAGCCTTCGACTTGCCCTTCACGCTTGCAACCGGTCCATCAAGCCAAGTCTTGTCTTGATCTTCTCCACCTTGATCACATGACTCAATGTCATGTCTCATGTGCAATAAGCTCCTTCATCATCACATGTGTGAGCTTTGCAACATCTCCAAGCCATTTTCACCTCCATGGCATATGTTGCTCATACACATGTACCTGTAGACTAATCACCTATGTATCTCACATAAACACAATTAGTCCACCTAAGTTGTCACTCAATTACCAAAACCAAACAAGGACCTTTCACCCCACCGCGGCCTAGGTCTCCCGCGGCCCAATGACCCACCGCCGCCGCCACCGCGTGGTCCATTGTGTACTCGCTAGCTGCAGCTTGCTTCCCGAGGTTAGGTTTTTTTAGATGGATTTGATGCGCTGCTAAATGTATGTAGTTTGTATTGATGAAGTTAGTCTTATTGATGAAGTGCAGTTCTTGTTGCTTTGCTTGTATGCAGTATTAGTCTGTACTCTGTTACTCCTGTTAGTGAAATTGCTAGTGTATGCAGTTCGTATTGATAGATAATGGATACAAGACAGGAGAGACAAGGATGTGGGATGTAGGAGAGGATTCTTTTTGATTCACTTGGTGGTGTTGGCATTCTTAAAGTGGCTGATCTGTCCCTTGATGAACTTGAACTGCAAGCTGTGTCTTTTGGTATGGATGAGTTGCCGGTTGATATTGTGGATGACAATGAAACAGTTGAGGAATAGGAACTTGCTGCGGTATGAATTGAAAGCCTGAATGCCTTCTATTAATTTTCTAAATTTGAGACTACTATATTTGAGAGTTGATGAGACTGTAGACCTTCTGTGCTGTAATAATAGTACTCTTAGAGTCTTAAGTGGTTAATTGCAATGTTTTATTGTTATCACTTATCAGTTTTAAATAGCAGTTACAGTACTTCTTTGTCCTCTCCTCTCCTCATCTCCTGTCTACTTCAGAGTTCAGACTCTAGTACACTAGTAGTACAAGGTGATGTACTGAACTACTACTGATTACTAAATACTCAAGTAGTCAAGTTTTAGTAATAAATTGATTGATAGTTGGTTACTTGGTTTTTCTGTGCAAATTCTGGACTTGGAGTCTTGAGAACTCAAGAATGGACAATTGAAGATCTGAAGAATGGAGATGCTTCCGGAGTTCCGGTCTTTGCTTTGGCTGGTACTTGCTATTGCAAGGTAATTTACTACTTTCACTATTTCACAATTTTAATATGCGCTGTTATCTATATTTATTAAAAAAATAGTAAAACATATCCACGTATCGGGTTTCTTAGGAAATTGTCGTATCCGCGTATCCGTATCCTTCCGATACCGATACCTGTATCCGTATTTGTGCAACTTAGGCTGGGACAGGAGCTCACGAAGTGGAGGCGGGTGATGGCCGCACTCGTGTCTCCTCCTCCTGTAGCGCAACGTGCCATGGCCGGGCGGCGCTCGCGCCGGGGGAGGGAGGTGGAGGCGGGTGGATGGCGCTGGGACGGGAGCTCACGAAGTGGAGGCGGGTGCACGGCAGTGCTCGCGTCTCCTCCTACAGCACAACACGCCATGGCCGGGCTCGAGCCATGGTGGGCGCGGGGTGCTCGCGCGCGGGGGAGGGAGGTGGAGGGGGGGGGGGGGCGGAGTGCTTGCGCCGAGGAAGGAGGTCGAGCCATGGCGGACAGATGCAGATCAGCCCACGCATGGCGGAGGTAGGTGTCGGCGCCCGGCCGATCCGTTCGACAGGGAAGGGGATCGCCGACTGGGTGAGGTACGCCGCCACGCCCGCGAGGAAGAAGACCGAGGCAGAAGAGGAGATTTGCGCCGCCGCCGCTGTGTTCCGAGCGCGGGGAAGAAACGCCCCAACAAAGGGATGGGGCCTGGCCTAGCGCCCGTAGGAATGGGGTCTGGCGGAAGGATCTGGGTGCCCATATAAATTTGGGGTCGATACTAGGGATTTTACTGGGGTTGTATTTTTAATCCGATCTCTCATACAAATCTATGAGGGCTCAAGTAAAGGCCCTGCCGGAGTTGCTCTTACATGACAAATAGCTCCAACCAAAACAAAAATTTGAGCCTTGTAGTTACAGCATAGTTTATATGTCTAAATTAGAGCAACACGAGGAGACTCTCGGTATCCATATCCTAATAGATTGAAATAGATATTTTAATAAAAAAATATTTCCAACGGTTTTTTAAATTGGTTATTCAAATATAGTCATCTTCTATTCTGTATTTCTCGCTAGCCAAAGATAGAATACGAGAATAGAGTGCAAACAAGATAAAGAAAAAATGTTAAGTAGTGGAAAGATATAGAATTTTTTTTTATGAAATGACATTCAAAATGATGATTGAGAGAGCGAGCTTTAGAAAAATTCTTACAGATGCTCTTATGCTGCAACCAATTAAATGGTTTGTTTTCCAAAACTTCTCATATTCATGCTTCTTCTCGTTGTTTCCATTCATCGTATCATTGTACTGTAAAAGAGTGAGTTTTTTTTTAAGAGGTGTTCTCTCTGTTATACTCGTTCGGTCCAGATGTTACCATCTGAATCCTCCGTCATCTGAGGAGTGTAAGACTTGTAAAAATTTGACGGTTCGAAAGTTACAGTGCTATCCCTCTTTCAGTTACATTAGACTGTGTGTGGCTCATATTATTTTTGACCGTGTTTATAAGCATATGAGATTTACTGTGGTTGAGCCTATATGATGCATAGACCCCACCTCCCAATACGAGAGACTTAGCGCGTTTACAAGGGTACGAGTTTTACTATGGTTGGAGCCTATGACGCATAGGGCCCACCTCTCAATCCTCCACTCCTTATCCGTAACCATCTAACTTCTACCCCTCTCATGCTGCCACTCTTCCCCTGTCGCCAGCCCAGCCATGGCACCATCCATGTGTCATGTACTGGGCCGATAAATGGGCTTCCAAGTTGGGCTGCGGGACTGATGGATGGGCTTCCAAGCTGGGCTGCAGGATGGGCTCCAAGGCCTTAGCTGGACAGGAGCCGAAGGGATAAAGTCCAGGGCTGCTTCGGCAGAAGGCATCGAACCAGAACCGACGAAAGTCAGTCTTCCTCCTCGAGTCTTCTGTCCGAACCTGTTCCTCTTGCTGTTCTTGCTTCCCCTCTCTGATCCTTGCTATTCCCGGCCTAAACTCCCTCTGATTCTCCAGATATTGTATCGAGTTACCCTGGTAACAGTGATTGGTAGTCAAGGTTCGTGACAATTGGTTATCAGAGCCTTCGATTCTTGAGCCCCAAAATTTCCCCCAAATCCCCCCCCCCCCCCCCCCCCCCCCCCCCCCCCCCGGTTTTGCACCAGGTCTTTGGACCGTACGCGCGGGAACAAGGTGTTTGTTCTGGAGATGACAAGTCGTATGGTGGCGTACATCTTCTTCCTCCCAGACCATGATGCATCTGGAGCTCAAAGGGCACTCCATGGACGCTGCATCTATGATAACTGCTGCTGGATGGATGTCCAGATGGTGTCGCGGCCTTCCACCTGCAGCAGCGGTGTGCAGGCCACCAAGGCGGTCCCTGCAGCAGCTACGCCATCAATTCAGCCATCTTGCACGACATCGCCGTCCGCGACCTCCGCCCCGACGACGACAGTCACGGCAGCAGCTGCGCCGCCCACACCGACAGCGCCCTCGGGTTGCGTCCCTGCGGTTGCTGCGACTTCGACCCCGGTGTCACCGTCGACTACTTCGCCGATGTGCTCTGCCCTGACGACGGTCATGACACCAGCTGCGCCGCCCACGCCTGTAGCACCCTCGGCCGCGTCCACAGCTTCCACTACATCTCCTGCCCCCACACCAGCCGGATCGCCCACCACAGCCGCTTCAGCGGTTGCGTCCGCGCCGGCCCTCTTCAGCGCAACGGCCGCCACCTCGGCCGCGAGCAATCCCAACTGCTTCGGTGCGTCGTCGCCTCCACGCGCCGCCGCGGCCATCGTCTTCCGGCTTCCGACGCCGGATTCCCTCACGGCGAAGAAGAAAATCGCCAAGAATTCGGGCGCTCATCTCCCTCGCCGTCGGCTACCTGGCGTGTCGGCGATCGATGATAGGGATACCCGGCCACAAACGTCAATTCACCCGATGATCCGTATTTAAGGTCTCGTCTGACACGAGGGTATGGGCTATTGTCTCCGATCCTAAGGGTGCGGGTTCCTGTCTCGTCCGACCCTGAGGGCGCGGGCTCCGTCTCGCGAGAATCTTCGGACATGAGTTCCATCTCGCCCGATGGGGATCCATATCAACTCCAACCACTACGGCTCTAAGAGTACGACCCCAGGGTCAAACTTCTGACACCGGAAGAAAAACAGACACGTCGACCTGTGACCACGGCGAACCATACCTGGGGCTCAAGTCGCCAATAGTGTCGGGCGTGCCGACGCTGTGCTGCCTAATTCCCGTACGACTTCTGACAGGAGTACCTATTGATCACGCCGCTCGCCAAAATAGAGTGGAGTGCCGCGACCGGCTGACGACGCATACGTATGGCGCTAGTAATGAACAGGGCCATGATGTGGAGCCATCCCTGTCATCATCTACATGACCAGTGGGACCCGCATAAAGGAGATGAAGAACACGTGACCTTGGAGGCCTTCTCTCTCGCTTTTCTTCTTTTCTCTCTTTCTCTCTCTGTAACCTGCGCCTCCACCTTCACCTATAAAAGGGGAAGCAGGACGCCCATGAAAGGGGAAAGGCACGAGCACACGGCGGAACAAGCTCAATAAGACTCAACTCCATTCGATCTTTTCACCAGAGACTTGGGACCTTCTCCCTCTCTCGTCCGTTTGTAAATTCTTGTGTTCTCCGAGCACACCATCCGGGCTAGACGCGCAGATACAAATTTACTAGCCGATGGTTCAAAACACCGACAGTTGACGCGCCAGGTAGGGGGGTTTTGCGCGTCTCGACGTCCACATTAGGCCTCAGATGGTTAGTCATGGTGTCAGCTAGGTCCCGGGCGCGCACATGTGCTTCGGGAGTCTAGACTTCATCGTCACGATGGAGGGAGAGTTGGCGCATGCTCTCATCGCCGTCCAGCCTCTCCACTCTGCCTACCTCAACGCAATCGTTTAGGCGCTTGAGGAGCTACATGCGCCGGAGGCCCGTGTCTTCAGGAGCGACCGGCTCCTCGGCTTCGACTATGGGAGGCTAGAGCGCTAACTCGATGCCTTCCTAGGACCCCGATCGTTCCGAAAGGAGCTACGCTACCTTACTTTCTCCTTCGCTAACGCCATGATGCAACTCGTCGGAGGGGAACCGCTCTTCTAGAAACACCTCACCCAGGACGTCCTGACAGCGTTTCCGTTCGATCTGTGCAATGCTGCGGGACCGTTGGCCACCTCGTGGCGCAGCACATGCACCTATCACATTTGAACGATGAGTTCGTGGGGATGACCAAATACGTTGTAGAATATTTTCACGACCTTCTCACAGGAGATTCAGAGTCGCTCTCCGGCTTTGACTCCAGTAGGGGAGCCATCACCCCTCGCAAGAATGTTTCATGACAGGTACCCCCAAGGGACGCGTCGAAAGCGTCCACGAGGGAGGGGCTACCCCACCAAATGACCTCGACGATGAGGTCAAGGAAGATGCAGGGGCCCTTCCTCGCATGCGGGTGGAACAACTAAGGGCGCGGCACCAGGAGCTCGAGGATGCAGGACTCCAACTCGAGCAGGAGCACACAGAGCTTGAGCGCTGTGAAGACGGTGGGCGTGCGCACACCATGGCCCACGACGTTAATTCAGCAACCGTTTCTCTAGCAACGGTGCCAAAAAGTTTATTGGTATATTTTAACGCACACAGATAAATCCGCAAGCGCACGGATACCACGGTAGCTTTCACCCAAAAGTATTCTAAGTATCGTATCCATAGGAAAACATGTGAGACTAACTACGGTCTAACTTAACGAGGGGTAGTGAATAGGTTAAGGGTTAATTTATCTAGGAGTAGCAATAATGTTAGGATAAACAGGAGCGTAGAGAGGACAACTGAGGTTCTCTAGTTCTGACTTGACTGAGCTTATGTCTCTACGGTTCAACTGGGGACATCACTAGGGAAAGACACCAGCATAGGGATGCTTTCCTTTGCAACTAGATCCTACGTGCGCCTACAGACAGAAGGTGGACTACAAAGGATCAACGATGCTATATAGTACAATGCTATATAGTACTGATGTCACACACACGATCTACCACCAATCTAGAATGCAAGGTGCATCCATGATTAACCAAAGTCTAAGCACCATGCTTACACTTACGATTAATACTCTACTCCCTCTAGTGCAGGAATAAAGCACTTAAAAGAGTCATGAACCTGAAGAACAATATAAACAAGATACTTACTTGAATCAAAAGTTGATTACTAGAGAAATCTCAGAAGCAAGCTCAATTAGAACTTGAATCCACCAAGGTACAAGCCGTAGAGAGAGCACCGACAGGCCAACATCTCTTCCAAACTCTTCCCTTACTCTCTATCTCACTATTTCTAATTATAAGACTAAATCCTATAGAGGACTAATCTTCTCTTGATAGCTAGCTCTGATCCTCATGAGGAGAATATGAATTAAGGTTTTAGGATCTGATTAGGGAGGGGGATAGGGGCTTCTATATATAGGCCTGAGGTAGAGTAGCGGCCAAGGAATTGAGGTGGAGTAAGGGGCAAGGACTCTAGGAGGAGTAGGGGCAAGGAATTGCCATGTCATCGATCCGCGTCATCTCTCCTGACTACCGTTGGATGAACTGACCTAAAACCGCCTTAAAATCAACGCTGTAGATCGTAGGAAGGAGTACACGGTGGTAGAGGGTGATGGACCACCTCCATGGGTTGGGTGGCCTCCCTAGTGGGTCAGCCAGCCCATTATGGTGCTAAGTGGGCTCCTCCTTCTGGTGGTGAGGCTTGGGCTCCGTCTTGGGTCAACTTTCATAGGTGTCACGGGTAGAATCACTTGTTGTCGTCGGTTTGCTCGGTTGGAGTGTATGCAGCAGTCCCGAGAGCTGTTTTCTGGATAAATCCTCCTACAGTCATGAAATCACCAAAGCTCGTGGAATTCATTAGTTTAAACCCCTAAACCTTCATTGGTGATTACATTTATGCCCTTATCCATGTTTAATTGATGGTTTATAATGGTTGTTAACTACCGTCAATAATTCCCCCAAGCCTAACCTTTGCTAGTCCCTTAGCAAAGCTAAACTCAGCAATGGATTAGGAGTTGCTACTATGCTTTCACGCCTCAAAAGTACATAGGTGTTTAATAAAAAATTCTCCTCTGGATTAGAATAAACTGATCTGACTTTCAGACTTACCCGTATTACCTTCAACCATGGGGCTTCTCAGCCTTCACTTGGGTCTTGAGCAATTGAAAGCCAGAACGATCAAGTCAAGCACTATGTCTCAAGTTCGTTGTTCCACCATTGTTCCAAAGTTTTTATAAGTTTTTAAAATAAAACTCAGAGATTCCATTGTATGACACTCTTAAGTCTCTCAATATATGTAGTATTTGTGGATCCTCACCAAGGCAATAATGATGTTATGCCTTTTTCTCTTTCTACTACTAAGGCTTATGTGGAGTTCATAGGTAGGGAGAAAGCTAGAGCATACTTGCAATGCATATATTGTAAAGTTAAACCTCAGATCCAAACATAGTTGAGTCATACAATCAAATCAAGATGTGCATGCATGTGGAATATATGGTGGCTAACCTAATTCTACTATGCTCCTGGAAAAACTTATCTCTCTTTTGAAACTTAGAAACATTTGCTAGAGAACGGGGGCTATCTTATTCATCTTTTCTTCTTTTTTTAGGCGGGCATCTGAGTATTTATTGTTTTAAATATCTCAGACACTTTTGTATCCATTTTTTCTCATCTCTTTTTTTTGTTCTTCTCTCTTTTTAATAACTTTTGCAAAGCCCCATGTCTCTTTTCTGCATTAAAACTTTTGAGAGATAGCAACAAGAACTTGGAGCATTTATTTGGTCGATGGGAAACCTAATAAGCATATTTTTGGTGTTCACTCGTAGTGTAAGAGTAGAACATTTTTGGATGGATCTAAATAGAAAGCATGTTCTTGCGCCTACCCCTAGTGTAGGAGTAGTGCATATGTGGGTGGTGTGTACGTGATCTTGATTTTAAGAGCATGATAAATCTCTCATAAGGGTCAACAAAGCTTGACAAAACTCAATGCAAAAGCAAGTAACATATATATGAAAGTTTTCCTAGCCTAAATAACATGTATGGCTCTGGTGAGAATTCAAGCTTTGTCATATAGGAACTCATCTTATAGTATTTTTATGTTTTTCAAAGTTAAATCTCCAGAACTTTAGTGTCACTAGGAACAAGATAAACAACAGCTCAGACCTTCTCATATCATATCCATCAATTACCTAGACTTAGATCAAGCATTCGCTACCAACGAGTTTCAAGTTCAAAGTAAATCTTTATATCAAATCAATCTTATCCAAAACTCGGAAGAATTCAAGGCTAAAAACTAGGTACTTGAAAGGAATTACAACAAAGCAACTATTCATTATTTCCTTTTAAGAGATTATTTTGAGTCCTCTTTATTTTATTCAAATTCTAAAAATGAATTAAAGCAAACTAGACACACCTTTATTTTGTTTTCAATTTTACTAGATCACACATTATTACTATAACTATATATTTATTATATAGATAACTTTTTATTTTGTTTTTCATTCACCATTCTTTTAACTATTTAAAAGAAAACTAAAACTAGAACAAAGGGAAAGCATACTTACCTGGATACACGGGAGTGCTTCTCCCCCAAGCTAGCTCTTTTGATGAGGGTTTGGTATAGTAAGTCCTTCGCAGACTTCTCCTTATGAAGTTCATTGATCAAGTACCTCAGTTTGCTCTAAAGATGAGGATTCTTATGATGACGCCTCTAATGGAGATGTCACCTTCTTCCGCTAAACCTGTCTTGGTTTTGAGTTTTGATTTTGGGTTGATAGGTTCAAAACTTTTACTTGTAGAAATTGGGGGATTGATTAACTTCCCCCACACTTTGCTTAAAGTGTGTCCTAATCATAAGACAAAGTAGAGATCAAGTGCATGGGCTCTATTGGTGGGAAAACACCAACAGAACCAAAAATTTACTTATTCTTCTCTAGCCTAGGCACATTGAACACGATAAAGTTGATGTTATGTGCTTTGTTCATTTATATCATGGATGATAAGATTAGAAGATTGTGCATGAATGTAGCATTTAAGTATATTTGGCAGAAAAGATTGAGTTGCTTAACCTATGGAAGGACCATATATCTTTACATAATGTATAAATCTTTACATGATATGACTATCATCTTCTAGAGATAAGGATGTGCAATGTTTTAGTTCATTTGGTTAAGATTATGAGCTCAAGAAAGTGGTGCTAGGAACAAGTTTAAAGAACTAAACATGTTGAGTTAATCAGATTGTATCAAGGAAGTTATGACTCAAACATGTTTGTTTCTTATTTATGTGCTTACCAGAATCAAGGAAAAACTTTTTAAATAATGACCATTTACCTTAGGATGTTACCTTTGTCATTGGGGCATGAAGACACCATATGACGAAGGGTAGATGACTCATGATGGCCCTTTCTATTTACTTGAAGTTTTCCTTGTTTGGCTAGCCTCATAGTACGAGTTGTTCATGAGCTTCTTGTTTTCTAGTTCACACCTTTTCTTTTTTATCCTTCTGCCATGCCATCTTTCTGCTCTTTGATCTTTCTACACCTTGTTAGATCTCACTGTTTTATGCCTGCAAAAGATTAGTGGACAACACATACCCAAAGGAATATATAATTTGAAAACATAGGTTGTTTGTCTAGAATTTTGTAATTTCCATCTAAGCTAATGAAAAGATAGTGTTAGAATTATTTTAGCATAGTTTTTGTTTATCATGTTCTATACAGGCATGGCTCAAGGCAAAGGTAATTTGCAGCAGAAGACAAAGTGAATGACCTTTGATACTTACAGTTCTTTCATCCATGATGAATGAGTTGTGTCTTCTCTGTGCAAAGTTATTGGAGTTCAACATGTGCCTTTCTTCATCTTTGATTTAATTTCATCTCGTGACTTATCCAAATTGAATTAAAAGTTTCCTATAGGGGTTAGTCCGGCAAAATGACCAGTATCTACTATAGCATATTCTTGGTTCAAAAATCAAACTAGACACCTTGTCTAATTTAATCTAGGAAAGCATTTTAACCTAAGCACCACGTTTAATTTAAAAAGCCTTATGAAGTAGGATCAACACTCCTAAACTATGCACCATGCTTAATTTAAAAGATGTATGAACATACTTCAAACCTTAAGCATACTATACAAACAAAAGGTAGCATGAAAACATTATAGAGTTTTATTCAAATAGAGGTGAAGAGCATGATTATTATTTAGCAAACTGAGCGTGGTTTAAAGGTAGAGACAATCAAGATAAATTTAGCAATATGGCAAGAGATTTTTTCAGAGAAGTCCATCCCCCATGCTTGAAGTTTGCAAATGCAAAATCAAGTTTGGATGGATATGATTAAATGTTGCATGCTAATGGGTTGGACATACCTTGCGTCATGATCCTTCATTCTTTTTACTTCAAACCTAGAATGGTTAGTGACAAAAATACACAAAGAAATATTTTCACAATTATGTTTCTATGCTCACTTCACAAGGGCATTACAACAAAAAGTGAAAGCTCATGTTATCTCCCAAAAGGGCTTGTTTTAGGATAGGAGCTCATCCTTGGGAAACCTTCGAATCGCGCTTTAGTTTGTTGAGGTGGTTTCCCCTCCAATACCAACCTTTGGGTGCCTATCTTAAGATTTATGCCAACGAGATTTGCAATATTTATGACAAACATATGCATCTATAACCACCCTTTCAAAGTTTTTATAAACAGAAAGTACGATGGGGTTGAAGATCTCGTGTGTGGCAAAGTTGGAGAGACCAATTGATTAAGGTGATTTCTCATGCGAGCATGGATTTGATGAGGTGTTCATGAAATAACTTCCATGCTCATCTATGTCATCTTCTTTTTTAATCTCCAAGGGTGTTTCTTCAGAATGTCTATAAGCGAAAACATTGTCTTTATCATTCTATGCTTATGACATTCATTGGTTATTTTGTTGTCCAAGATTTTCCTTGGATTGGTGACTCTCGGGTTAATCTCATCTAAAGCCTCGTCCATCCATTCAATTGCAACGACACATAAGTTCTTAATATCCTCGAGCCACTGTTGTTGCTCTTCTTTGTCATCCTTGTGGCCTTCATGACTCCAATGCTTTGGGTGTGTTGGTGGATTTCTAGGGTCATCATGAGACTTAGGAGAAAGAGCATAAGAGGAATCATCGGGGTCAAGGATGGGTTGAAAGATGGATTCAGATGAGACATCTAATGTGCGCATAGAAGGGGAGAGAATAGGAATGGCTTCTAGATAGCTTGGCTCTCCTTCTATGGTTTCACTAGACATGCCACCCTTGTGTTCTTTCCAATATCCTATATGGGAATAAGGACGTTTTCGAAGAGATCTCTTCTTGAGAGGATTTAAATTATATTTGCTCAAAGGTCTCTTGTAAAGATGAGAATTTAATGTCCTCCCAAAATCAGCACCAAAGAGGTTATCCTTAATTTCAACAAGGATTTCCAATGGTGGGATTCCTTCTTACCTTGGATGATTTTGGGGTATTGATGGTTCAGGATTGATAGCTAAATCTTAGGATTAAAGTGGTTGTGATTTGTCTATCAAAACTTCCTCTTCTTGTTCGGGTGATGATTCCTTCTCTTCCTCAAGAAGTTCATTATGAATGCTAGTGCAGGGAGTCTTTCCACTAATTCTATCAAACATAGCCCTTGCTTCACTAGTAGACAAATGAAGGAAATCTCCTCTAGAGGTTGCATCAAGGGTTTACGCATAATCCTTGCTAAGACCCATATAAAAATGTTGAAGGAGCATTGGGCCTAGAATAGCAAGGGCTAGGCAAGTGATGATGAGTTCATTAAAACGATCCCATGATGTGCCAAGTGATTCTTCTTCTAGTTGTCTAAAATTTAGAACCTCTTTCTGAAGGCTAACCACTTTAGAGATGGGAAAGAAACATAAATAAAATTACCATGCTTTAGCTTTTTCTGTCAAAGAGAATGGAAATAACTTCCATCTTAAGGTCTTGTCAGACATGCCAGTGATACGCAAGTATGCATAGATCTGCTCAAACTCTTGTAGGTGTGAGTATGGGTTTTCATCACCTTCTCCCGAGAAGAATTTATCCCAAATCAATTTTATTAAACACGGACGCAACTCATAACTAGGTGTTATGATAGGCTCTGAGGATTCTGGAGGCTTTAGGCTTGCACTCGTGGGTTTAGTATATTGATAAATATGAGTGGAATCCATGCTAAAAAATGTTAAGCTAGGCTCAAAGTTAATTTAGCAACCGTTTCTCTAGCAACGGTGCCAAAAAGTTTATTGGTATATTTTAACGCACACAGATAAATCCGCAAGCGCACGGATACCACGGTAGCTTTCACCCAAAAGTATTCTAAGTATCATATCCATAGGGAAATATGTGAGACTAACTATGGTCTAACTTAATGAGGGGTATTGAATAGGTTAAGGGTTAATTTATCTAGGAGTAGCAATAAGGTTTGAATAAATAGGAGCGTAGAGAGGACAACTGAGGTTCTCTAGTTCTGACTTGGCTAAGCTTATGTCTCTACGGTTCAACTAGGGACATTACTAGGGAAAGACACCAGTAGAGGGATGCTTTCCTTTGCAACTAGATCCTACGTGCACCTACAGACGGGAGGTGGACTACAAAGGATCAACGATGCTATATAGTACAATGCTGTATAGTACTAATGTCACACACACAATCTACCACCGATCCAGAATGCAAGGTGCATCCATGATTAACCTAAGTCTAAGCACCACACTTACACTTACGATTAATACTCTACTCCCTCTAGTGTAGGAATAAAGCACTCAAAAGAGTCATGAACCTAAAGAACAATATAAACAAGATACTTACTTGAATCAGAAGTTGATTACGTGAGAAATCTCAGAAGCAAGCTTAATTATAACTTGAATCCACCAAGGTACAAGCCGTAGAGAGAGCACCGACAGGCCGACATCTCCTCCAAACTCTTCCCTCACTCTCTATCTCACTATTTCTAATTATAAGACTAAATCCTAAAGATGACTAATCTTCTCTTGATAGCTAGCTTTGATCCTCATCAGGAGAATATGAATTAGGGTTTTAGGATTTGATGAGGGAGGGGGGTAGGGGATGCTATATGTATGCCAGTGGTAGAGTAGTGGCCAAGGAATCAAGGTGGAGTAAGGGGAAAGGACTCTAGGAGGAGTAGGGGACAAGGAATTGCCACATCATCGATCCGTGTCGTCTCTCCTGACCACCGTTGGATGAACCAACCTAAAACCGCCTGAAATCAATGGTGTAGATCATAGGTAGGAGTACATGGTGGTAGAAGGTGATGGGCCACCACCATGGGCCAGGCGAACTCCCTAGTGGGCCGGCCAGCCCACTATGGTGCCAGGTGGGCTCCTCCTTCTGGTGGCGAGGCTTGGGCTCTATCTTGGGTCAACTTTCGTAGGTGTCACGGGTAGAATCACTTATTGTCGTCGGTTTGCTCGTTTGGAGTGTATGCAGTGGTCCCGGGAGCTGTTTTCTAGATAAATCCTCCTGCAGTCGTGAAATCACCAAAGACGTGGAATTCATTAGTTTAAACCCCTAAACCTTCATTGGTGATTAAATTTATGCCCTTATCCATGTTTAATTGATGGTTTATAATGGTTGTTAACTACCTTCAATGCGCCCATCACGAGATCTGCACGCTGCTCGAGCATGCGATGGTGCAGCAGGTGGAGAGCTCGCTGTCTCGGTGACATGAGCTCGACACCAGTCAATGTGCACCCTCAAGATGACATGTCAGGGACGTGTCTATCCACCAAGGACCGTGTGGTGGTAGGGTGCGCGCCATGGCCCCAGTGCATGAGTGTCTCGGCCTCCACCATGACAAACCTAACACCCTAGATGCCCATAGGGATGGACAAAGTGACGAGAGAGAGGAAGTCAATCATGGCTACCACCCTCATTGCGGTGGATGCTACGATAGTGGTGAGGACCGGAGCCCAAGCCCTGACCTGCCGGGACCTTAGGCCTTTGGCTGACACATCCTCAACGCCGCCTTCCCACCGTGGTACCGACCGCTGACCAACATCCTTTAATACTTTGGGGAAATGAACCCCAAACTATGGCTCGAGGATTACTAGCTTGCTTGCCATGTCGATGGAGCAGATAGTGATAGTTTCATTATTCGCAACCTCCCATTGTTCCTAGCCGATTTGGCATGAACATGGTTGGAGCACCTTACGCCCAACTGGATTCAAAGTTGGGCAGACCTAAAGGAGATTTTTGTGGGAAACTTCCAGGGCACCTACATGCATCCTAGGAACCCATAGGATCTCAAAAACTAATGATAGAAGTCTAGGGAAACTCTTTGTGAGTACATCCAGCGCTTCTCCCGGCAGTGCAACTAGCTGCCCAACATCACTGATTCTAATGTTATAATAGCCTTCCTGTTTAGGACCACCTACGAGTCCCTGGTTCACAAGCTAGGATGCAATGGCCCACGAACCACCAAGGAGCTCATCGACATCACCACCAGCCATGTTTTAGGTGAGGAGGTGGTTGGAGCAATTTTTGACCGTCCAAAGGGCAAGGCGAAGCAGGATGAGGACACCAGCAAAGGCGCCTCCAACTGCCCCAACAAGAAGAATAAGCAGTGGCATAAGGGCTCGCTCGTGGCCACTGCCAACCACAAGGGGGGTCAGAAGCCCATTGAGGGTACCCTAGACCACTTCGAGAATCTGCTCGAAGGGCCATGCCTGAGCTATGACTTTCTCGTCAAGCACCTATACAAAGACTACGCCCTCATGAAGTAGTTCCTGTCTAGTGGCTCCAATAAGGGGGAGCATAGGATGGAGCCCAAGTCAATGGCAGATGATGCCGAGGGGAAGGATAATGGCTTTCTGATGCTGGATGGCTGCCTCATGATCTTTGGGAGGTCGACGGCCTATGACTCCAAGCATCGCTAGAAGATTGTGTGTTGCAAGGTCTATGCGGCTGAGCTAGCCACACCTTCCTTCCTCCGATGGTCGGATTTCACCATCACCTTTGATCGGACCGACCACCCGAAAAGCGTCCCACAACCAAGAAGATACACGCTCGTGGTCGACCTGGTCGCTGGCACAAAGCGGCTCACCAAGGTGCTGATGGATGGAGATAGCGACCTCAATATCATGTACGCTGAGATGCTCGATGCCATTGGCATCGACCGATAGCGTATCTGGCCAACCGGGGTGCCTTTCCATGGCATCATGCTTGGAAAGCAGGCCATGCTGCTCAAGTAGATTGATCTGCCCATCAGCTTTGGGAATCCAACCCATTATAGGACGAAGACCCTTACCTTTGAGGTGGTCGGGTTCCATGGGACCTACCACGCCATCCTAGGACGTCCATGCTATGCGAAGCTCATGGCCATCCCCAACTACACCTATCTAAAGTTAAAGATGCTAGGTCCATGTGGGGTCATCACCATTGGCACCTCCTTCCAGTGCACCTATGAGTGCGAGGTCGAGTACTATGAACATGCCGTGGCGATTGTTGCCTCCAAAGAGCTCACGGCCATTAGGGAGGAGATCATCGAAGAAGCACCCAACCCCAAGCGGTCGGTCAGGTCTTTTGAGCCCATGGAGGGCACCAAGGAGGTCCTCATAGACCCTAGCAGCTCTGAGGGCAAAGTAGTGCACATCGGCACCATGCTTTCCTCCACGTCAATAGAGACATCTTTGCGGGGAGACCCTCTGACATGCTAGGCATTCCAAGAGAAGTCACCGAGCGCACCGTGAAGATTAGGCCAAGCTATAAGCCAGTGAAGCAGTGCCTATGTCGCTTCGACGAGGAGAAACATAGGGCCATCGGTGAGGAGATTGTGAAGCTTTTGGTGGCCAGATTCATCAAAGAAGTGTACCACCCTGAGTGGTTATCCAATCCCATTCTTGTAAGAAAAAAAGTGGGAAATGGAGAATGTGTATTAATTACATGGTCTCAACAAAGCATGTTGAAAGGATCCATTTCCTTTGCTGCGTATAGATCAAGTAGTCGACTCAACCTCAAGGTGTGAAACCCTTTGCTTCTTTGATGCATACTCTGGATACCATCTAATCACGATGAAAGAGTTTGACCAGCTCACGGTGTCTTTCATCACCCCGTTCGGATCGTTCGGCTATGTCATAATGTCGTTCAGTCTAAAAAATGCGGGGGCTACTTATCAGCGTTGTATGCTCAAGTGTTTTGGAGACCTCATCGGGTGAACCATTGAGGGCTACATAGATGACATTGTGGTCAAGTCTAAATGGGCTGACCAGCTCATAGCCGACCTAGAGCAGACCTTCGTGAAACTCCAAGCTAATGACATCAAACTCAACCTCGAGAAATGCATTTTTGGAGTCCCGAGGGGTATGCTGCTGGGTTTTATTATCTCTAGGCATGGCATCGAAGCCAACCCGAAGAAGATCTTGGCCATCACAAGGATGGGCCCGATTCAGAACATAAAGCGGGTACAGCGAGTTATAGGGTGCCTCGCCATGCTTAGCCATTTTATCTCACGCCTCAACGAATGAGGTCTCCTCCTCTATCGGCTTCTGAAGAAAGTCAACCAATTCAAATGGACGCTCGAGGCCTAGGAGGCACTTGACAAGGTCAAGTAGCTCCTGATGAAGGCCCTGATCCTAGTCCCCCCGACCGATGGGGAACTGCTCCTGCTCTACATTGAGGCCACCACACAAGTGGTCAGCGCCGCCCTGGTGGTAGAGCAGGAATAGGAGGGACATGCCCTCAAAGTATAGCATCCTATGTACTTCATTAGCGAGGTCATGTCTGATTCCAAGACTCACTACCCCCAAATCCAGAAACTCCTATACACCATCCTTATCGCCAAGAGGAAGTTACGTCATTACTTCAAGTCACATCCGGTGATAGTTGTGATGTCCTTCCCCCTAGGCGAGGTTGTCCAAACTAGGACACCATAGGAAGGATTGCGAAGTGGGCACTCAAGTTGATGGGTCAGGGTATTTTGTATGCCCCTCAGACAGCCATCAAGTCCCAAGTCCTGGCTGGCTTCATGGCAGAATGGATCGAGATCCAAATGCCGCCAGCGGCCATCGACCAAGAGTACTGGACGATGTACTTCAATGGGTCACCGATGAAGAAGGGGGCCAGCATGGGGCTGGTCTTTGTTTCACCCCTCGGATTGCACATGAAGTACATGGTCCACATCCACTTCCTTGCCTCCAATAATATGGCCAAATATGAGGCACTCATTAATGGCCTAAGCATTGCTATTGAGCTAGGCATTCGATGACTTGACGTCCAAGGTGACTCCCAGCTGGTCATCGACCAGGTCATGAAGGAGTCAAGCTACCACAACACCAAGATGGTTGTGTATTTCTGAGAGGTCCGCCAACTAGAGGACAAGTTCGACGGTCTCGAGCTCAATCACATCCTGGGGTGGCTTAATGAAGCAGCCAATGCGCTGGCAAAGATGGCGTCTAGCTGAGAGCCGATGCCGACGGGCATTTTCGCCGGCGACTAGTACATGCCCCTGGTCCGCTATGAGGAGCCAAAATGAAATGGTGATAGGTCACCGACCCTAGGCTCGGGGGCTGACCAACCCTCAGCTCCCCGTGACCTTAAGGTCATGGAGCTTGACGCAGACCTAGTGGCAGAGCTCGACCCTCTTGCTAACTAGAGGACGCCTTACCTCGACTACCTCCTCCATGAGGTGCTACCAACGGACAAAATAGAGGATCGGTGGCTCGCGCGTCACGCCAAGTCCTTCATCATTATTGAGGGGGAGCTCACAAGTGAAGCCACACTAGGATCCTACAGCGCCGCATCCCCATCGAATAAGGGAACAATTGCTAAGAGATATCCATGATGGGGTCTGCGGGCACCATGCCGCACCTAGGACCCTAGTCAGAAATTCATTCCGATAGGGCTTCTAATGGCCGACCGCAGTAGTCGACATTGAACAGATTGTGCGCACTTGCGAAGGGTGTCAATACTATGCTCAGTAGACCCACCTGCCAGTCCAAGCACTCCAAACGATCCCCATCATGTGGCCATTCATGGTCTAGGGGCTCGATATGGTTAGACCTCTCAAGAGAGCGTCTAGTGGCTATACGCACTTGCTTGTCATCATAGACAAGTTTACAAAGTGGATAGAGGCTCGGCCGATCTCCATGGTCAAGTCCAAGCAAGCCAAGTGGTTCTTCCTTGACATCATCCATCGCTTTGGAGTCCCGAACTCCATTATCACGGATAACGGCACGTAGTTCACTGAGAAAAAGTTCCTTCGATTCTGTGATGAATAGCACATCCACATCAATTGGCCCGCCATGGAGCACCCCCGCATGAACAGGTAGGTCGAGACCATGAACGACATGGTCCTACAAGGCCTCAAGCATATGATCTTCAACCGATTGAACAAGTTTGGTGGACGATGGGACATGGAGCTCCCCACGGTGCTCTAGAGCCTAAGGACGACCCCAGCCGGGCCACCGGCTACACATCCTTCTTCATGGTCTATGGTTCCAAGGCTATCCTCCTGACTGACCTCAACTATGGAGTGCCGAGGGTTAGGGCATACAATGAGCAAGGAGTCGAGGCGTCCCTCGAGGATGCCATGGATCAGCTCGACGAGGCATGCGATGTTGCCCTCCTCCGCTTGGTAAGTACCAGCAGGCATTGCGTCGGTACTACAGCCATCGGGTGCAGGGCCAGGCCTTCAATGTCGGGGACTTGGTACTCCACCTCGTCTAGAGCAACAAAAACCATCACAAGCTCTCTCCACCATATGAGGGACCATACATTGTCGCAGAAGTGCTCTGACCCGGCACCTACAAGCTCGAGACCATCAACAGCAAGGTCTTCGTCAACGCATGGAACATCGAGTAGCTACATCATTTTTACCCTTAGCATATGCATGTACTCATGAAAACTAAGAATGGTGTTTCTGAAATACAAAAATGCTTTCTTTTTTGCTATCTCGTCCTTGATCCTTAGTGACACCCAATCCCAGCAATGGCACAGGGTCGGGCCTCACTCGGCGGCTAATAAGAGCATACTTATTTGGAAACAATCGTTGTGCCCGACCCTTTCTAACGTTAAGATCTAAAAGCGAGAGCTATGGAAATGAACACTGAGTAAAGTTGGTCGAACTGCAAGGAACCTACACCCTAGCATCTATGGCGTTCTTGCTCACTAGCGTGATCAGGGTTCTTTCGCTCGCGCCTTAAGCTTTGTGGCCTTAACAACGAAAAAGGGTCGGAATGCAGTAACCTTTTTATAAAACAAAAGAACTAAAACTTATTCATTTATTACATGACCACCACTTCATTTATCTAACTAACTAATTTTCTAGGGGGATGATCTCATCCTCTGTCTTGGTAGATAAGTCCTATGACAAAGGGGCCACCTCCTTCTCAATGTCCTCCAGCTCGGTGTCAGAGTAGCCGGGCGTGAAGCCATGGCTCATTGTCGCTAGATCAATGTTCTCATAGTGAGAGAGAGCGATCATGAATGACCAATTAACACCAAAGCGGAGCTTGCCCCTCATGATGTCGCGTGCTTGATCTGTAATCTGAATAGCATGAACTACGAGTGAGCTTGTCTCTTGCTTTGGGGACAGTTCAAAGTCATCGCAGACCAGCTAGATGGCAACACGTAGGGTATCATGCTTGTCGCTCTCCTTCAGGAGGGAGGCCTTCACCTTGTCGAGCTCCGTCTCTAGGCCATAGCTCTTCATCACATCTGCCCCAAGCTTGTTGTTAAGACCTATCCAAGTCACATATCGACCGTGTCAAAAGGCATACCATAGATTCTAGGGAGAAAGACAACAAGGGAAACTGGAGGCTTACCGTGCATGTCTACCCAAGGCCTACGCACCTCATCACACTACTGAGTCACCTCGGCCTCTAGGCGCTGGACCTCTTCCTAGCGCTGACCAACATCTATGGTGAACTTGGTGGACACGCCATTGGCCACAACCTTTAGGTCCCTCTCCCCCTCAAGCTCACCCCTGAGGAGGTCGATTCACTGTTGGGCATCAGCGCGCTCCTAGCGAGCCAAGTCACACTCCATGTGGAGCCCCTCTATGGCCTAGAGCAAATCATCCTGCTCCTTCCATAGCCACTTGGCCTCCACGACGTTCATGCGCGCCCTCTCGATTAGGGCCATGAGCTTCTCCCTAGCCTCGTGAACATCATCGCAAGCATCCTTCTCCCTAGCTCAGAGGTCAGCCAGCTCTCGGGTGGCGGGGGCAAGCTCAGCTACCTCCTGATGGGTGGTAGCGAGCTATGCGGCTAGCCCCTCACTCCGCTGCATCTCTTCAGCGAGGCAGTCCCAAACGTCCTTCTCGCAATGAAGGAATTGGGACTTCTCCCGACTGCGGACCATAAGGGACTATGGAGAGGATAAGACTTAGAGGCACAGAAAGAGAAAATGAGGGTCAGAAACATGGTCGTATCATACCTCACCAACCGGGGCAATGACATTGCGCAACGAGCTCAGCAGAACCAGTGTCAGAGTAGCCGGGCATGAACCAGGGTCCCAACCTCCATGTGGACGCTCCCCCATTCCCTCTATTCCGTGGCGTTGTTAAGGGCAAAAAGTGTTGCCCCTGGGTCCCACCGGTCTGCCCACCAAATCTAGGATCCTCCCCACACGTGTAGGTCACCGCCCACCCAGACCAAAGACTGAGATGGCTCTGTGCCGAGCCCAAGTGGTGCCGACCCCTCTTGTGGCAGCAACTCTTCTGGAACAGCCCCTCCGATGGTAGAGGGGGCGGGTGACGTGGATGTCGAGGCCTACCTTGTTGCCACATCCACTAAAGATGCCTTAGGTGCACCCTCTTCTATCTGCCCTGCCATAGATGTGGCCACCTACACGGATGACGATTTCAGTTGCACCGTCTCCGCCTATGACGTCGTAGCCGCACCCAGCCATGCCAAGTCCACCACGGATGCCTTGGGTGTGTCTTCCTCCATCCACCCCACCGGAGAGGCAGCCACCCACGCGGATGATGGCTCTGGCTACGTCGCTTCTGCTTGTGACATCGTGGCCACACCTAGCCGCTCCATGCCTGCCATGGGCACCCTAGATGCGCCCTCCTCCATTTGCTCTCCCATGGACACAGCCATCGACTGTGCCTCCCCGATCGACGCTGTGGATGCCCTAGCGCCACTCTCGCTCACCACTGGTGCGGTGCTAGCCGGCTCCTAGTGCATCTGCCAGAGGGCGAGGCTCTTCTTTAGCGCAAGCCTCAGGAGAGTCCTGCATCCTCCGATGCTGCAAAGGACATGATGGTTAGTTTATGGCAAAAATTTGTTAGAGCAAAAGGACAAAAAAACTCTTAACTCGCCTCGACGCCACTGGGCGATGATGTTTTGGGACCAGCCTACCTGACCCTGGCTGCTCCTCATCGGCACATTGCCACTTCGATCCCTCCCTCTGCTCATAGGGTCCGTATGGAGTGGAGCGGCCGGTTCCCGCCGACTCCGGGGGCGCCGCGGAAGGCTCGGATGGAGCGGGGTGGCTTGATTCCATCGGCTCTGGGGGTGCGTCCTCCCCTCCTACCCTAGGGCATGCCATGGGAAAGGCCCTACTTGCAGCAAAGATGGATCCTCATCCTCGCCGCCCAGCTTAGACGGGCAACCCGGAACCATTGCCTTCTTCTTCTTCTTCTTCTTCTTCTTCTTCTTCTTCTTCTTCTTCTTCTTCTTCTTCTTCTTCTTCTTCTTCTTCTTCTTCTTCCTCTTCCTCTTCCTTCTTCGAACCCTGCCGCTGCTTTCTTTGGTTTAGCCTCACCTACTGCCTTGCCTCCTTATTGTCCTTCTCCTTCTTCCTCTTCTCATCCACGACGCGGTTCGCCACCCTCACAGCCACGTGCCCTGGCAGTGGTGCAATGGAGGCCCAAAAGCCTAACCTCGATGGCAGCTCGATGAAGTCCATGTCCGGCCACATTGCAGGATGTCCTAGGATTGGGAACATGGCATCAGACTCCTCCATTGCCTCCTTGATGCATTGTGCGACCATGACACGCGCGACACCCTCGATGCCTATAGGCATGCCCGCGGAAATGTGAGGGAGGGGGCTAGCCACGGCTACCACCCTCGTCATGGCGGATGCTATGACAATGGCTAGGACCGAAGCCTAAGGCCTAACTTGCTAGGACCTCAGGCCTTTGGCCGACAAATCTTCAACATCGCCTTTCCACCGTGGTACCAATCGCTGACCAACATCCTGAATATACTCTGGGGAAACAAACCCCAAACTATGGCTCAAGGATTATCGGCTTGCTCGCTAAGACGGTGGAGCAGATAATTACAATTTCGTTATCCACAACCTTCCATTGTTCTTGGCCGATTCGGTGCAAACGTGGTTGGAACACCTTCCGCCCAACAAAATCCAAAGTCAAGCGAACCTAAAAGAGATCTTCATGGGAAACTTCTAGGGCACAAACGCTCATGATGGGAACCCATTGGATCTAAAAAACTACCAATAGAAGGCTAGGGAAACTCTTCATGGGTATATCTAGTGCTTCTCCCTATAGTGCAACGAGCTACCTAACGTCACCGACGTCGATGTCATAGGAGCCTCCCTATCTGGGACCACCTGCAAGTCCCTAGTTCACAAGCTAGGACATAAGGGCCCATGAACCTCCTAGGATCTATTCAACATCGCCACTAGCCATGCCTTGGATGAGGAGGCGGTCGGAGCGATCTTCAACCACCTCAAGGGCAAGGCAAAGCAGGACGAGGACACTAGCGAAGGCACCTCCAACCGTCCTAGCAAGAAGAAGAACAAGCAGCGGCGCAAGGGCTCGCTCGTGGCCGCCGCCGACCACAAGGGGGGTCAGAAGCCCACCGAGCGCACCCTAGACCACTTCAAGAAGCTACTCGAAGGACCATGTTTGAACCATGCTTTCCCCATCATGCATCTATACCAGGACTATGATCTCATGAATCAGTTCTTGTCCAGAGGCTCCAATAAAGGGGAGCATAGGAAGGACCCCAAGCCATCCACGGACAACGTCAAGGGGAAGGATGGTGGCTTTCTGACGCTGGATGGCTGCCTCATGATCTTTGGAGGGTCGGTGGCCTATGACTCCGAGCGCCGCCAGAAGCTCACGTGCCATGAGGTCTATACAACTGAGTCAGTCATGCCTACCTTCCTCTGATGGTTGGAGTCCGCCATAAGCTTTGATCGAACTGACCACCCAGAGAGCATCCCATAACCGGGGAGATATCCACTCATGGTTGACCCGATCATTGGCATGAAGCGGCTCACCAAGGTACTGATGGATGGAGGTAGTGGCCTCAACATCATGTACGCTAAGACGCTCGACGCCATGGGCAATGACCAATCGTACATTTGACCGACCAGAGCGCTTTCCATGGCATCGTGCCTAGAAAGCAGGCCGTACCACTTGGGTAGATCGATCTGCCCATCACCTTTGGGGATTCGACCAATTATAGGACGGAGACCCTTACCTTCAAGGTGGTCAGATTCCATGGAACCTACCACGCCATCCTGGGATGTCCATGCTACGTGAAGTTCATGACCGTCTCCAACTACACCTATCTGAAGCTAAACATGACGGGACTATGCGGGGTCATCACCATTGGCACCTCCTTTCAGTGTGCCTACGAGTGCGAGGTCAAGTGCTGTGAACATGCCATGACAATCGTTGCCTCCAAGGCACTTGTGGCCATCAGGAAGGAGGTCACCGAAGAAGCACCTGACCCCAAGTGGTTGGTTAGGTCTTTTGAGCCTATAGAGGGCGCCAAGGAGGTCCTCATAGACCCCAGCAGCTCCAAGGGCAAAGTGGTGCGCATTACCATCACACTTTCCTCTGAATAGGAAAGCACACTCATCGACTTTATCTGCGCCAACAGAGACATCTTTGCATGGAAACCCTTAGACATGCTAGGCATTCTGAGAGAAGTCACCATGCATGCCTTGAAGATCAGGCTAGGCTCCATGTCAGTGAAGCAGTGCCTATGTTGCTTCGGCGAGGAGAAGCGTAGGGCCATCGGTGAGGAGATTATGAAGCTTTTGGTGGCCGAGTTCAACAAGGAAGTATACCACCCTGAGTGGTTATCTAATCCCATTCTGGTATGAAAAAAGAGTGGGAAATGGAGAATGTGTGTTGACTACATAGGTCTCAACAAAGTGTGTCCAAAGGATTCATTTTCTTTGCCATACATAGACCAAGTAGTCGACTCAACCTCAGGGTGCGAAACCCTTTGCTTCATTGATGCATACTTCGGGTACCATCAAATCACGATGAAAGAGTCCGACCAGCTCGTGACATCTTTCATCACCCCATTCAGATAATTCTGCTATGTCATGATGCTGTTCGGTCTAAAAAACATGGGGCCTACATACTAGCATTGTATGCTCAAATGTTTTGGGGACCTCATTAGGGGAACCATTGAGGCCTATGTGGATGACATCGTGGTCAAGTCCAAACGGGCTGACCAGGTCATAGCTGACCTAGAGCAGACCTTCACAAAACTCTGAGCAAACAGCATTAAGCTCAACCCCAAGAAGTGTGTTTTTGGGGTCCCAAGGGGTATGCTGCTAGGTTTTATCATCTAAGAGTGTGGCATCAAAGCCAACCCAGAGAAGATCTCGGCCATCATGAGGATGGGCCTAATTCATAACATAAAGGGGTACAATGAGTTATAGGGTGCCTCACCATGCTCAGCCACTTTATCTCACGCCTCGGTGAATGAGGTTTCCCCCTCTATCTGCTCCTAAAGAAGGCCGACCATTTCGAATGGACGCCCGTGGCCTAGGAGGCACTTGACATGGTCAAGCAGCTTCTAATGAAGGCCCCGATCCTGGTCCATCTGACCGATGGGGAATCGCTTCTGCTCTACATTATGGCCACCACGCAAGTGGTCAGCGCCACCCTAGTAGTGGAGAGAGAAGAAGAGGGACACTCCCTCATAGTGCAGTGTCCCGTGTACTTCATTAGTGAGGTCTTGTCCAATTCTAAGACTCACTACCCCCAAATCCTAAAACTCTTGTATGTCATCCTCATCGCCAAGAGGAAGTTATGTCACTACTTCAAGTTGCCACCGGTGATGGTCGTGACATCCTTCCCTCTTGGTGAGGTCGCCCAAAACCAGGATGCCACGGGAAGAATTGCGAAGTGGGCACTCGAGCTGATGGGTCAAGGCATTTCGTATGCCCCTTGGATAGCCATCAAGTCCCAAGTGCTGGCTGATTTCATTGCAGAGTAGACTGAGGTCCAAATTCCGCTAGCAGTCATCGACCATGAGTATTGGACAATGTACTTCGATGGATTGTTGATGAAGAAAGGCACCAGCATGGGGCTAGTCTTCGTTTCGCCCCTTGAGGTATGCATGAGGTACATGGTTCACCTCTATTTCCCTTCCTCCAACAATGTGGCCGAGCATGAGGCAATCATCAATGGCCTACACATTGCCGTTGAGCTGGGTATCCTATGGCTCGATGTCCAGGGTGACTCCCAGCTAGTCATCGACTAAGTCATAAAGGAATCAAGCTGCCACAATGCCAACATGGCTGCATATTGCTAAGAGGTCCACCAGCTGGAGGACAAGTTTGATGGTCTCGAGCTCAATCACATCCTAAGGTGTCTCAACGAGGCGGCTGACGCGCTGGCGAAAACAGTGTCTAGCCAAGAGCCAGTCTAACGGGCATCTTCACCAGCGATCAGTACAAGCCCTCGGTCCGCTACGAGGAGCCAGAACAAGCCGATGATGGGTCGCCTGCCCTAGGCTCAGGGGCTAACCAGCCATTAGCTTCATCTGACCCTAAAGTCATGGAGCTTGATGAGGATCCAACGATAGAGCCTGACCTCTAGCCGACTGAAGGACGCCTTACCTTGACTACCTCCTCTGTGAGACACTATCGATGGACAAAATGGAGGCTCGGCGGCTAGCGCGTCATGCCAAGTCCTTTGTCCTTATTAAGGGCGAGCTCTACAGGTGAAGCCACATTGGGATCCTATAGTGCTGTATCCCCATCAAACAAGGGAAGCGGTTGCTGAGCGACATCCATGGTGGGATCTGCGGTCACCATGCCACACCTAGAACCCTGGTCAGAAATGTGTTCCAGCAAGGATTCTACTGGCTGACCGTGGTAGCTGACGCTGAACATATCGTGCGCACCTATGAAGGGTGTCAATACTATGCTCGGCAGACCCACCTATTGGCCCAAGCACTCTAAACAATCCCCATCATGTGGCCATTCGTTGTCTAGGGGCTCGATCTGGTCGGACCTCTCAAGAAGGCACCTGGGAGCTATACACACTTGCTTGTCGCCATAGACAAGCTTATAAAGTGGATAGAGGCTTGATCGATCTCCGCGATAAAGTCCAAGCAAGCCGTGCTATTCTTCCTTAACATCGTCCATTGCTTTGGGGTCCCGAACTCCATCATCACGGACAACGACATGCAGTTCACCGGAAAGAAGTTCCTTCGATTATACGATGAATACCACATCCACATTGAATGGGCCACTGTGGTGCACCCCCGCACGAATGGGTAGGTCGAACGCGCAAATGGTCTAGTCCTACATGGCCTCAAGCCTAGGATCTTCAATTGGTTGAACAAGTATGGTGGATGATGGGTCATGGAGCATCCTACGGTGCTCTGGAGCCTAAGGATGACCCCAGCCAAGCCATCGGCTACACACCATTCTTCATGGTCTACGATTCTGAAGTTATCCTCTCGACCAACCTCGATTATGGAGTGCTGAGGGTCAGGGCGTATGACAAACAGGGAGCCAAGGCGTCCCTCGAGGATGCCATGGACCAGATGAAGCACGCGATATCACCCTCCTCCGCTCACCAAGTACCAGCAAATGTTGCGCCGGTACCACAGCCATTGAGTGCGGGGTTGGGCCATCGATGTTGGGGACCTGGTGCTCCATCTTGTCCAGAGCAACAAGAACTGCCACAAGCTCTCTCCACCGTGGGAGGGACCGTACGTCATCGCGGAAGTGTTCCGACCAGGCACCTACAAGCTCAAGACCATCGACGGCGAAGTCTTCGTCAAGGCCTAGAATATCAAACAGCTATGTCATTTTTACCCATAATATATGCACACTTTCTCTTATCAGTTTTGCTACCAACTCCTCGATCTTTAGTGACACCCGACCCCAGTAATGGCAGGGGGTCAGGCCTCACTGGGGGGGGGGCTGATAAAAGCATATCTATCTGGTAGACATTCTCTATGACCAACCCTTTCTCACGTTAAGACCCAGAAGCGAGGATTGCGGAAACAGACGCTGAGTAAAATTGGTCAGACTGCAAGAAACCTATGCCCAAGCGGCTATGACATTTTTGCTCACCAGCGTGATTAGAGTTTTTTCGCACCCCGAGCTTTTCTAGCCTTAACTACGGAAAGAGTCAGTACATGTCTAAGAGTATATCCACCTGGCAAACATCCTCTATGCCCGACCCTCTCTTACGATAAGATCTAGAAGCAAGGGTTGCGGAAACGAACACTGAGTAAAACTGGTCGGGCTACAAGAAATCTACGCCCCAGCAGCTACAACATTTTTGCTCACTAGCGTGATCAGAGTTTGCTCACTCGCACCCTAGGCTTTATAGCCTTAACAATGGAAAGGGTTAGAATGCATTAACCTTTTTATATAAAAAGGGGAGAAGGGCTAAAAATCTGTTTGGCCATAACAAAATTTAAGAGCTTTTTCACTTATTACAAGTTCACCACCTAACTTATTTGCCTAACTAAAATTCTTGGGAAGGATGATTTCATCCTCTATCTTCGTAGGAAAGTCCTGTGCTAGCAGGTCACCCAAGTCAGTCGGATAGCTTGGGCCAATGTCGAGAGACAGGTAGGGAGCAGCAGGATGCCCCATGTGGGTTAGGCTGACTCTGTCATGGATGATGGTTATCTGGATTTCACTCAAACATATCTGGTAAGAGCTCTCCAAACCCGTCACTCGAGCCATCAAGGTAAGTCAGATGCCAGCAGGTTACCCAAGTTGATCGGATGGCTCGGGCCGCTACAATGGCAAGTGATTGGGCCATCTTTAAGTGACACCCGCCCCTAGCAACGGCAAGTGATTGGGCCTCACTTGGGGTGTTGGCAAGAGTGTCTATTCGGTAGACATTCTCTATGCTCGACCCCTTTCTCACACTAAAATCTAAAGGCAAGGTTTGTAGAAACAAATACTGAGTAAAACTAGTCGAACCTCAAGAAACCTATGCCCTAGTGGCTACGACATTCTTGCTCACTAGCATGATAAGAGTTTTTGTCCCCGCACCCTGAGCTTTAGCCTCGGCCTTCCCAGGAAGGGTTTGGAGGGGCCCACTAGTAGAATCTCCATCTAGGAGAGGCTAGCAGGTCACCCAAGTTGATCGGACGGCTCAGGCTACTACCAAGAGATGGGTCATCTTTTAAGTGACACCTGACCCTAGCAACAGTAAGGGGTCGGCCTCACTCGGGGGCTGGCAAGAGTGTCTATTCGGTAGACATTCTCTATGCTCAACCCCTTTCTCATGCTAAAACCTAGAGGCAAGGTTTGTGGAAACAAATGCTGAGTAAAATTGGTCAGACCGCAAGAAACCTACGCCCTAGAGGCTACGATGTTTTTGCTCACTAGCATGATCAGAGTTTATTACCCGCACTCTGAGCTTTACCCTCCACCTTCCCAAGAATGGTTTCGAGGGGCCCACCTACGGAATCTCCATCGAGGAGAGGCTAGTAGGTCACCCAAGTCGATCAGATGGCTCGAACTGCTGTCAAGAGACGGATAAGGAGCAATGGGAGGCCCCACACGGGTTATGCCGACTCTGTCATGAATGATGGACCTGGAATCCACTCGAACATATCCAATAAGAGCTCCCTGAACCCATCACTTGAGCCCTCGAGGTAACTTTACCAACCCTCATTCCACTTTTCCAGTGCATGATCATTCATTCATCCATTCCCATGCATGCTTTCATACATTCATCCTATATGTCCAAGCATCACATATGCAATTATTGCATCACAATGCTTTGCGTCGCGTCACAAAGCGGTAGTCATCTCATTAGATATGAGCGACAACCGACCGAGGTTTGAAGGCTAGCCTATGAAGGGCTCGAGGCTGCCTCGCGTCAAATAGAGCCAGGGGAGAAAACACAAATGAGCCCCAGTGGCCTTTGCCTGACCCGCTTAGAAGCAAATAGGGTCATCTCGACCTTCTTGTTCAATCCTAACCTCAAGCCATGCCCACAGAATCTCCATCGAGGGGAGGCCAATGGGCCACCTGAGTCAGTCTTTGAAATGACTCAAGCATCTACTGGGAGGTGGGTTAAGGAGCAGTGGAATGCCACATGAGGGCTATGGCGACCCTATCATGAATGACGGACCCGAATTCTACTTGAACATGCCTGTTAGTGAGCTTGCCGAGTGCGACACACGAGCCATCAAGGCAAGTGTCGTTAGCTCAGCCCCTCCAATTGAGGAAACTACAGACAGGGTGACGCATAAAACTCAGCCGACCCCTACTGAGCCCAACGGGGCTTGGGGGCTCGAGCCGCCCGACCCTAGCTCAGAAATCCAATCGATCGAGGTTTGAAGGCTGGCCCATGAAGGGCTCGAGGCCACCTCATGTCAAATAGAGCCAAGGGAGAAAACACAGATGAGCCCCAGTGGCCTTTGCTCAAGCTGCTTAGAAGCGGATAGGGTCATCTCGACCTTCTTGTTCGATCCTAACCTTGAGTCATGCCCATAGAATCTCCATCGAGGAGAGGCCATTGGGCCACCTGAGTCGATCTCTGGAATGACTCGAGCATCTACCGGGAGGCGGGTTAAGGGGTAGTAGAATGCCACATGAGGGCTAGGCTGACCCCATCATGAATGATGGACCCAGATTCCACTCGGACATGCCCATTAGCAAGTTCACCGAGTGCGTCACTCGAGCCATCGAGGCAAGTGACATTAGCTCAACCCCTACGGTTGTGGAAACCACGGATAGGGTAATGATCATAAAGACGAGCCGACCGTCGACCGGACCCCGCTATGCATGGGAGCTCAAGGAAAGTTGGACTCACAAGGAGACTGAATGCATGGTTGCAGAATGATGGCTCAGAACCTAGGGAGGGGATATGTGCGAAAAACTAAGGATAGCATTTCTAAAACATGAGACGCTTTCTTCTACTAGTTTTGTTATTGTCTCTCTTGATCTTTAGTGAAACCCGACCCTGACAATGGGAAGGGGTCGGGCCTCACTCAGGGGCTGATAAGGGTATATATATACCCTTTCTAAAGCAGTTGCCATGCCCAACCCCTTGCTCATGTTAAAAATCTAGAGGCAAGGTTTACAGAAATGAATGACTGAGTAAGGTTGGTCGGACTGCAAGAAATCTACGCCCTAGCGGCTATAACACTCTTACTTACTAGCATAATCAGAGTTTCTCACCCACACCTCGAGCTCTACGGTCTTAACAATAGGAAGGGTTAGAACGCATTAACCCCTTTTTACACACAAAAAGGAAGAAAGAACAAATTTGTTCAAATGAAATAACAAGTTTGTTTAAACAAATCATAAGGGTTGGAACTTGTCCGCTTATTACAAGAATGACTACCCAACCTATTTACCTAACTAGCCCCTCTGGGGTAGAACTATGCTTTCTATCTTGTCCGCTAGGTCCTATAAAAGGGCAGCCTAAGCCATTTCCATCTACTCTAGCTCATCGACCTCATAGCCGTGCGTGTAGCCATGGCTCATCACCTCCAAATCGATGATGTCCCCATAATGAGAATGAGCAATCACAAAGGACTAATGGACCCTGGCGTGAAGAGCATTCCTCTCGAGCGGGGGCACCCGAGCCATGATCTCGATAGCACGGGCCATGGGTGAGCTGGTCCCCTCCAACCGCACCACCTCAAGGTCATCGTAGACCACTCTAAGGGCGGCGCTTAGGATACTAAGCTCGTCACTCTCTGCCTGAAGATTCCTCCTCACCTCGGCGAGATCCATAGCCAACCCAACAGAAATGCTCTTGGCCTCCAGCTTCTGGGTCATTGTGCTTTCGAGCTCAGTCTAGAGGGAGCTGACCTTTTGTTGCATGTCGTTGCGCTATTGGCAGGCCCGGTCACACTCTCGGAAAGCCTAGTCGCGCTCCTCGTGAGCCACACCACATTCTGAGCGGAGCCTCTTCACGGTTTGGATTAGTTCATCCCACTCCTTGAGCAGTTGAGTGACCACTGTGGCATTTAGGCTCGCCCTCTTCTCCAGGGTCGTGAGCTTCTCCTCGACCCCTAGCTTTAGATCCCTTCCCATCTCAACCTTGCCAAGAAGATCGAGGATCTATTGGCGAGTCTCTACGTCCTTCTAGAGCAACTCATCCCGCTCCTTCCTAACCCTAGTAGCTTCTTCATTATCCTTCCATGACCTCACCGATAGGGCCTCAAATGCCTTCTCGACCTCGTTAGCATCCCGACGGGCCTCGGCCACTCACGACCGAAGACTGGCTACCTCCTCGGCGAGGGGAGTTAGCTCGACCACCCTCTACTAGGCTACAATGAGCTAAGCTATCACCTCCCCATGTAGCCATGCCTCCTCGATGAGGCAGTCCTAGGCTTCCTTTGTTGATGAAGGAACTGAGATTTCCCTCGGCTACGAGCTATAAGGGACTCTAGAAAGACGATCGTCAGGATACAAAAAGTATATAGAGCAAGAAAAGAGCAAGAAGCAGGATCAAGAAATAATTGGCTGGAGGGAATGACAACGTCGTGTAATGCGCACATGGCATGGTCCAAGGCTTCGAGCATAGACGTGATCCCTACGTCGAGGCTCTCCCGCTCCATACTCTCTATAGTGGCATTAAGAGTAAAAAACGTCGACACCGGATCCTGCAGATCTATCCAATGGAGCAAGGGCTTGCCCCATGTGGGCGAGCCACTGCCTACTGACGTCAGGGTTAGGGATGACTCCTTGCTAGCCCCAAGCGCCACCAACCCTTCTTGCCATGATGTCCCCACCGAGACACCCCCTTCGGTGATGGAAGGGGTCAGCGGTGCGGACATGAACCTCTCTCCTAGCACCACGCCAGGCGCCGTCGCTTGGGCTGCCGATGGCATGGGTCACACCGATGCCTTAGGCGACACTGTGGTTGTGCCCAGCTATGACCCATCTGTCATGGCCACCGCCACCTCCATCGGCGTCGGTGGGGTCACGACCGGCTACGCCACACCTACCATGGTCAATGCCATGAGCGCGGTTGGTAGCCCCGTCTGTCCTACCATTAGCAGCGGTATCGCGGCTATCACTGGCTACTCCGTAACCTCTGAAGGTGCCCCTTGAATGCTTGTGTCCACCCATCCTACTGAGGGCACAGGCGCCACCGTGGGTGGCGTTTGACCGTCCAGCAACATGATCACACTATCGCCGCTCAAGCCCGAAACAAGCACAACACCAGCTGACAGTTGCCACCTCGATTGGAGGGCGATGCTCTTCTTCGGTGCCAGCGCCAAAGGATTCCGCTGCCTGCTGACGCTGCAAGGGACAAAAAACATAAGTCACAATGAAATTTGACTAAAATAGGAAAAAATAGAAGAATTGATAACTCACCTCAGCGCCATCAGGCGACAGGTGCGTTTGGGGGATGAGCCCCTGACCTTTGCTCTACCTCATTGGAACGAGGCTGTTTTGAGCCCACACCCTACTCCTAGGCAGAGGGGCTTGCCCTGGTAGCTCTTAGGGCACACTAGCAAAACACCCCACTCTCCTTGGCTCTTGGGGCATGACGGAGAAGCCACCCACCTCCGCTGGGACCTCGGGCACAATGGTAGAGCTGCCTACCTCTGTTGGCTCCTGGGGGAGCCCAATGGTACGTCCTACCTCCATCAGCTCCCCTAACATGCCCTCCCCTCCATGGAATAGGAAGGGTCCTGATGCCTACAAGGATGAACCGATGCCTGTCAGCACATCTTCGATCTCTAGGTTGTCCCACTCGATATCATCGGCTTCTGATTCTTCTTCCCCCATTTCCTCATTGTTGTTACCATCATCATCGGTGTCCTCCCCTCGTTCCCATGCCTGCAACATCCGCTGCTTCTTCCTCTTTTTGTCCTCCTTCACCTTCCTCAGCCACTCACCCTCAGCGTGATCCGATGTCCTCATGGCCAAATCCCTCGACAGTGGCACCGGGTGATCTGGGAGGATAAGATCCCTTAGCCGGTCCCTCCCCTCTCAAAGTTGGTCTCATAGGGCGAGAAAATCAATTGAAGAGAAGGCAAAAGAAAGGGAAACTTACGAAAACAACGAAGCCTAGCTCCGGCCGCATCAGAGGATGCCCCAGCATCGGGTAGACCCCATTGTTGGCTTGCTTGTTCACCTTGATGGCCACCACCTTGTCATTTTTCTTCTTCAAGAGAGATAAGGTGTGGAGGCCTTCTTGTCCACCTTGTTGGTGTAGGTGTTGGAGAGCTTGCTTTTTTGCTTTTTCTCCTTCTTCTTTGCTCCTCCCCTATTCTTCACCTTGCACTCATAGGACTTGTGACCTTCATTGTGGCACACGTAACAAACCATGGTTTGTCCTTCATCAAGCTTCTTCACTCCCTTGACGGTGTTATCTTGATAAAGTTGGGTTTGCTTCGCCTTGCCTTTCACTTGAGTCAAGTCCTTGGTCAGACAAGCTACTTCTTGCTTGAGTTGCTCATTCTCCTTTGCAACCACTTGTGTGCATGTATCTACAGCAACTTTCTCAACACAAACTTGGTTGCACAAAGGTGAGTCTAAACATAAATCATTACAAGAAGTAGAGGCATCCTTTTTAGACATGTTAAAGATAGAACTTTTCTTTTTAGATGCCTTGGTGGAGGTTGTGCTAATGGCTTGAAGATTAGCAACTTTATTAGTTAGCTCATCACAATGTTTGCACATGGTTTCCATTTTAGCAAGCAAACTATTATATGCTTCTTGTGAGCTAGCTAACTTTTCTTTTAATTTTTCATTTTTCTTTAAGAGTTGCTCATCATTGATTGTGCATGCATTTGTGGTTGCACTAGTCTCAAGTTTCTCAATTTTAGTAGATAGTTCAACATTGAGATTAGCAAAGTTCTCATATTGTTCAAGCAAGGTTTTGTATGCTTTTTGTGAACTATCTAGCTTTTTTAAAAAACTTTTGAGCTTCTTTTGTTGACTAGTGAAAGCTTTAGCATAATTAAGATTTTCTTGCACAAGTTCATGATAAGAAGGCATATCATCATCACTATCACTCTCACTAGAGGAAGAGCTTTTGTTACCTCGTGCCATAAGGCACACACGAGAAGAGCTTGATGATGAGTGCTTGTGGCTTTGCCTCTTATGATGGGATTCTTCTTCACTTGAAGAATCATTCCATGATCTTATTGATGTGAGGGCTTGGTTCTTGCATGCCTTCTTCTTTGTCTTGGGTGTGGGCTTGTTTGGACAAACTTCCACAAAGTGCCCCAACTCGCCGCATCCATAGCATCCTCTCTTTCTTTGCTCATTTCTTTGATTTGTGAAAATGAAATCTTGAATTTGGATGGACACACCCTTGACATTGAGCCTTTGGATAATCTTCTCCACCTTGTTGATCACTTTGATTGATTCTTCATCAAGATCGGAGGTGGAGGAGGAAGATTGGTCATCACTTGAATCTTCATCATCATCATCATCCTCATCTTCTTCTTCATCTTCACTTGAGGAACTTGAGCTTGAGCTTGTCTCAACTTGCTTGCCCTTCATCTTCTTTTTCTCACTACAAGCGAGAGCTTTGCCTTTGCTTGATGAAGAAGCTTCTTCTTGACCCATCTTACGTGACATGTCAAATGCCACTAACTTGCCAATGGCTATGCCTGGGGTCATATTGCTCAAGTCCTCCATGTTGTGAAGGATGGTGATGATGCTTTCATATTTCTTTTGTGGTAGCATGGAGATGATCTTCCTCACGATGTCCGCATCATCTAGCTTTAATAATCCTATATAATGGAGCTCATGATAATTAGATTCAAATGAGAATACATATCATGAATAAGCACATCATCATTCATAGTAAAGGAATCATAGTTTTGCTTTGCTAGACAATATTTTTGCTCACGGACATTGCTTGTGCCATCATGGAGCTCTTAGAGTTTTAACCAAATTTCATGTGCCATATTGAAAGTGAATACTTGGTTAAAAACATCCATACTAAGTGATTCAAACAAGCAATTTTTAGCTCTAGCATTGAAGTGCATTTCTTTTTCATCACTCTTTGTGGGTTTTTTGAGATTCTTGATGGGTTTTATCCCGTCACGAGTGACTCTCCATACACCCAAATCAACCGCCTCAAGGTGGCAAGCCATTCTAGCTTTATAGTATGGTAAGTTAGTGCCATCAAAGTGTGGAGGCCTAGCGGTATCCATCCCAACCACTCTAAATAGCGTTGGCTCAACGACGGTTAAGCCAAAGGTCCAAATTGGGCCAACCGGCTCTAATACCAATTGAAGGGACCATGACGCCTAAGAGGGGGGGGGTGAATTAGGCAACTTAAAAATTCTACTTCAAAACTATGGCCTCTTTTTCTAACTCTAGCAAAACCTATGCAATAGATGAACTATCTAAATGTGCAACTATGGTTTTGCTAGTGAGTTGCTATCTCTACCGTAGAACAAGTAAAGTAAACAATGTAAATGCGGAAGCTAAAGAGCAAGGTAGAGATATGCAAACTCTCATCGACGACTCCGGTATTTTTACCGAGGTATCGAGAAGCGCGCAAGCTTCTCCCAAGTCTTCGTTGGAGCCCCTCACAAGGAATCCCTCACAAGGGCCAAGCTCCCGATCGGGTAACTCCGTGGATAGCCTCGGGCCTTCCCCACGCGCAAGTGGGTCTTCGACGTGCCTTTTGGCAAGCCTCTCCTAGATGCTCCCCGCCGTCTTCGCTATCAAGCTTCCAGCCAAAACGCCGCGGGCCTTGTTCCCTCCGGTACACGGTGGCGGCCAAACCACAAATGCGGTTGGTGTGATCTCGCAAGACTTCAAGCCCCTCCGATGTACAACAATGGTGCTCGCAAGCACCGAGTGGTAAGAGGTATGCAAACCTCACTAAACACTAGTCCTAAACCTAGAGCAAGCACATGAGCGGTGGTCTAATCAACCTAAGCACTTCGCAAAGCACCTACGCTAATCACCTAATGAATCACTAAGCTCTATGCAAGTGGAGATCACTAAAATGGTGTATCAACACCCTTGGTTTGTTTCCTCAACTCCACACTCCTCAAATGGCCAGTTGAGGGTTGTATTTATAAGCCCCACTGAGAAAGTAGCCGTTGGGGTCGAACTACCGCAATTCTGCTACTGACCGAACGCTGAATCGTCCTGACCGGATGTGTCTGGTCATCCCGACCATTGAGCCAGCAATGTGCTGATTGGACACTGGCCAGCGTCCGGTCGCCTACCACCGGACGTGTCCGGTCATAGATTTGCCACTCTGGAACCTTACTGTACTTGATCAGACGCTGTTGTCCTGCGTCCGGTCGGTTGCCGCTAGCGTCCAGTCCAGCGTCCGGTCGCCTGTCTGCCGAGCCACTTGCCTAGCGTCCGGTCTAGCGTCCGGTCACCACAGTGAGCTCATTTCTTCGCGATCTTGCGTACGGCTTGGTTCCAATCTTCATGCTTTGGACTTTGCTTGATATCTTGGGTCTTCTCTTGTGCTTCTAAGGTCTTTTCTTGAGGTGTTGATCATCAGATCATCACGTCACCTTCGTCCAAGTTACGTCTTGCACCCTATTGAACTACAGAACAAACACTTGCAAATTCATTAGTACAATTTGGTTATGTTGGTCATCAAACATCAAAATCCAAAGTAAATGGGCCAAGGGTCCATTTTCCTTACAATCTCCCCCTTTTTGGTGATTGATGCCAACACGACCAAAACAAGCAAATAATAAGAATTTGGAAGTTAAAAACTACCTACTTGCTAGGATGCAGTGCAAGGGGCAAGGTTATGTGATGCTGAAAGATGCTTCTTTGTAAAACTAAATGATACTACATAAAACTTATCTTGCCCATGCAAATGTCCCCATGTGGTATTATGGATTTAAGCCTTGCTTCCTACAAATTTTCCCAATACATAGGCAATCCATAATCCACTATCCTCCCTTTTTCGGACCATTACACCTTATATTAATGCTTGCCTTTGGTCCTCTAAATTCTCCCCCTTTGGAATCAAACACCAAAAAGGAAGACATTAGTGGCACAAGGGAGGGTCAAACTTTGTGATCCTTTGAATGTAGAATGGAATAGGTCACAAAATTTAACTCTCACATTATATAGATTAAGCTCCCCCTAAATATATGCATACATATGATAGAAAGCAAAGTATATGCATAATTGGCACATTATTGCACAAGGGAATTTAATCTATATAATGCATGGAGAAAGCATATAAATGTCAAAATGAAATCAACATGATGATATTGGTTTAGAAATACCACATGTGGAAACCAAATTGATTTCTACCACCTGCAATAGGTGGTGGATATTTGAAGTATAATGCTTAGCTCCAGGGACTCTATTTTCCTTGCAATGAGACTACTACACACATGATAAGCTTGAAAAGATGTTAGTCTCAAGGCATCCAACTTGTAGAGTAATCCTCCCCCTAAATTTGTGCACATAAGTGTAGAATACTTTGTAGAAATCATGCACATTGATTTTAGAATAAAAAATACCACTTGAAAGATGACATCTTATGAATGTGAGAATCATTTTCAAAATAGATATTCGGGAGAGATTATCTACAATTTGGACTTTAGCACATATTAGATGAACAATAGTAAGACAAGCTATGTGCCGTGCTCCTAAACAATTTTGAACCATGTAGGTTTGCTCCATGGGTGAAAAAAGAGACCGAGCAAGCCTACCATAAGATATACCTAGTGTATGCATGACAAAAGATATAAGCATGCAAATGCAAACCTAGGCATGATGAGTAACTAGATGCTTAAGATATCAATTTGTAAGAAATACCAATTGAAAGATGTACCAATTAAAAAGTAATAACATCTAGTTACCTAACATGGGAAGGGGAATTTGGGTCCATAGTATTCACTAACCCACTTGGCAATGATTTTGTCCATCATGATGCACCCCATGAAATGCACCCACACTTTGCCAAGTCTCCAAATTTCCTGAAGTCCATCGGACTTCTCACTTTCCTTTCGGGATCCAAACCTTCTTGGTGCTCTTCATGTTGGAAATAATTTTCTTTGACACCCAAAAGCGTTTGAACCCATTGTTGGCTTGCTTGTTCACCTTGATGGCCACCACCTTGTCATTTTTCTTCTTCAAGAGAGATAAGGTGTGGAGGCCTTCTTGTCCACCTTGTTGGTGTAGGTGTTAGAGAGCTTGCTTTTTTGCTTTTTCTCCTTCTTCTTTGCTCCTCCCCTATTCTTCACCTTGCACTCATAGGACTTGTGACCTTCATTGTGGCACATGTAACAAACCATGGTTTGTCCTTCATCAAGCTTCTTCACTCCCTTGACGGTGTTATCTTGATAAAGTTGGGTTTGCTTCGCCTTGCCTTTCACTTGAGTCAAGTCCTTGGTCAGACGAGCTACTTCTTGCTTGAGTTGCTCATTCTCCTTTGCAACCTCTTGTGTGCATGTATCTACAGCAACTTTCTCAACACAAACTTGGTTGCACAAAGGTGAGTCTAAACATAAATCATTACAAGAAGTAGAGGCATCCTTTTTAGACATGTTAAAGATAGAACTTTTCTTTTTAGATGCCTTGGTGGGGGTTGTGCTAATGGCTTGAAGATTAGCAACTTTATTAGTTAGCTCATCACAATGTTTGCACATGGTTTCCATTTTAGCAAGCAAACTATTATATGCTTCTTGTGAGCTAGCTAACTTTTCTTTTAATTTTTCATTTTTCTTTAAGAGTTGCTCATCATTGATTGTGCATGCATTTGTTGTTGCACTAGTCTCAAGTTCCTCAATTTTAGTAGATAGTACAATATTGAGATTAGCAAAGTTCTCATATTGTTTAAGCAAGGTTTTGTATGCTTTTTGTGAACTATCTAGCTTTTTTTAAAAAACTTTTGAGCTTCTTTTGTTGACTAGTGCAAGCTTTAGCATAATTAAGATTTTCTTGCACAAGTTCATGATAAGAAAGCATATCATCATCACTATCACTCTCACTAGAGGAAGAGCTTTCGTTACCTCGTGCCATAAGGCACACACGACAAGAGCTTGATGATGAGTGCTTGTGGTCTCGCCTCTTGTGATGGGATTCTTCTTCACTTGAAGAATCATCCCATGATCTTATTCATGTGAGGGCTTGGTTCTTGCATGCCTTCTTCTTTGTCTTGGGTGTGGGCTTGTTTGGACAAACTTCCACAAAGTGCCCCAACTCGCTGCATCTATAGCATCCTCTCTTTCTTTGCTCATTTCTTTGATTTGTGAAAATGAAATCTTGAATTTGGATGGGCACACCCTTGACATTGAGCCTTTGGATCATCTTCTCCACCTTGTTGATCACTTTGATTGATTCTTCATCTAGATTGGAGGTGGAGGAGGAAGATTGGTCATCACTTGAATCTTCATCATCATCATCATCGTCCTCATCTTCACTTGAGGAACTTGAGCTTGAGCTTGTCTCAACTTGCTTGCCCTTCATCTTCTTTTTCTCTCTACAAGCGAGAGCTTTGCCTTTGCTTGATGAAGAAGCTTCTTCTTGGCCCATCTTACGTGACATGTCAAATGCCACTAACTTGCCAATGGCTATGCCCAGGGTCATGTTGCTCAAGTCCTTCATGTTGTGAAGGATGATGATGATGCTTGCGTATTTCTTTTGTGGTAGCATGGAGATGATCTTCCTCACGATGTCCGCATCATCTAGCTTTAATAATCCTATAGAATGGAGCTCATTGATAATTAGATTCAAACGAGAATACATATATGAACAAGCTCATCATCATTCATAGTAAAGGAATCATAGTTTTGCTTTGCTAGACAATGTTTTTGCTCACGGACATTGCTTGTGCCATCATGGAGCTCTTGGAGTTTTAACCAAATTTCATGTGCCGTATTTAAAGTCAATACTTGGTTAAAAACATCCATACTAAGTGATTCAAACAAGCAATTTTTAGCTCTAGCATTGAAGTGCATTTCTTTTTCATCACTCTTTGTGGGTTTTTTGGGATTCTTGATGGGTTTTATCCTATCACAAGTGACTCTCCATACACCCAAATCAACCGCCTCAAGGTGGCAAGCCATTCTAGCTTTATAGTATGGGAAGTTAGTGCCGTCAAAGTGCGGAGGCCTAGCGGTATCCATCCCAACCACTCTAAATAGCGTCGGCTCAACGACTATTAAGCCAAAGGTCCAAATTGGGCCAACCGACTCTAATACCAATTGAAGGGACCATGACGCCTAAGAGAGGGGTGAATTAGGCAACTTAAAAATTCTACTTCAAAACTATGGCCTCTTTTTCTAACTCTAACAAAACCTATGCAATAGATGAACTATCTAAATGTGCAACTACGGTTTTGCTAGTGAGTTGCTACCTCAACCGCAAAACAAGTATTGTAAACAATGTAAATGCGGAAGCTAAAGAGCAAGGTAGAGATATGCAAACTCCTATCGATGACTCCGGTATTTTTACCGAGGTATCGAGAAGCGTGCAAGCTTCCCCCTAGTCCTCGTTGGAGCCCCTCACAAGGAATCCCTCGCAAGGGCCAAGCTCCCGGTCAGGTAACTCCGTGGATAGCCTCGGGCCTTTCCCACGTGCAAGTGGGTCTCCGATGTGCCTTCCGGCAAGCCTCTCTCGGATGCTCCCCGCCGTCTTCACTATCAAGCTTCTGACCGAAACGTTATGGGCCTTGTTCCCTCCGGTACACGGTGGCGGCCACACCACAAACGCGGTTGGTGTAATCTCGCAAGACTTCAAGCCCCTCCGATGTACAACAATGGTGCTCGCAAGCACCGAGTGGTAAGAGGTATGCAAACCTCACTAAACACTAGGCCTAAACCTAGAGCAAGCGCATGAGCGGTGGTCTAATCAACCTAAGCACTTCGCAAAGCACCTATGCTAATCACCTAATGAATCACTAAGCTCTATGCAAGTGGAGATCACTAAAATGGTGTATCAACACCCTTGGTATGTTTCCTTGGCTCCACACCCCTCAAATGGCTGGTTGGGGGTTATATTTATAAGCCCCACTGAGAAAGTAGCCGTTGGGGTCGAACTCCCGTAATTCTGCTACTGACTGGACACTGAATTGTCCTGACCAGACACGTTCGGTCGTCCCAACCGTTGAGCCGACAATGTGCTGATCGGACGCTGGCCAGCGTTCGGTCGCCTGCCACCGGACATGTCTGGTCATAGATTTGCCACTCTGGAACCTTACTATACTTGATCAGACGCTGTTGTCCTACGTCCGGTCGGTTGCCGCTAGTGTCCAGTCCAGCATCCGGTCGCCTGTCTGCCGAGCCACTTGTCAAGCGTCCGGTCACCACAGTGCGCTCATTTCTTCGCGATCTTGTGTATGGCTTGGTTCTAATCTTCATGCTTTGGACTTTGCTTGATATCTTGGGTCTTCTCTTGTGCTTCTAAGGTCTTTTCTTGAGGTGTTGATCATTGGATCATCACGTCGCCTTCGTCCAAGTTACGTCTTGCACCCTATTGAACTACAGAACAAACACTTGCAAATTCATTAGTCCAATTTGGTTGTGTTGGTCATCAAACACCAAAATCCAAAGTAAATGGGCCAAGGGTCCATTTTCCTTATAAAGTCGAGGGTGGCACCCGCGTCATCCCTAAAGGCTCCATCACCTCCTTGATGCGTTGCATGATCTCGAAGTTGGGGAGCGCTCCCTCGATGAGCGTCGTTCCATCAAATGATGCCTCAAGCACCATCACGTATAGCGAGAGCACACGCATCATCAATGTCCCATCCTCCTTATGTGGTAAGCCCCGATGACGCCCAACCCCTTCAGGCTATTCTCCTTCAGGATGTGGATGACGGTAATATGGTCTTAGATCTTCTTCTTATCCTTCACTGGGATGCCCCACTTCCTCTACTGCTCTGGGGCCTTTTCGATCAGACGCCTGGTGAACTCTGGCAGAGGAGCGGTGGCGTCATTCTTGAGGTAGAACCACTGCAAGTGCCACCCCTTGTTCGACGTCGAGAGCCGCATGGACGGGTACTCGCCGACCCGATTGTTCCAAAGTTGGATGCCGGCGCACCCCATCGGCATGTGCAGCTCCTGCCTGCCGTCCTTCTCCCTCTTCTTTTGGAGGTTAACAATGAAGAAATACCTCCATAAGTCAAAGTGGGGGCTGATCCCTAGTAATCCTTCGCACAGCGCGACGAATGCCGCCATGTGTTGGATCCCGTTGGGATTAAGATGCTATAGCTCGATCTTGTAGAAGTGCAGTAGCCCTCGGAGGAATACATGGAAGTGGGCGAACGACACCACGTAGCTGACGAGCGACGACGGCAGATCCTCATTGTCGGGCAGCAAATACTCCTCGGCCAATGTTCGTGCGCAGAGAAGACCATGATGGACGAGGCCCTCCATACGCTGAAAGATGATGTTGGAATGGCACCACAGATCCATTGGAAGTGGGGGCTGATAGATGCAAGCTCAACGATGGCGGGGATATGGAGGCAGGAAACCTAAGTGATTGGCGGTGACGGTATGGATGCGGAGGTAAGGATGCAGGCGTGCGTATGAAACACGGAGGGCTAACCCTTTGGATTTATAGGGGCAACGGGTGTGAGGAAACCAACCACCCGCCTAGATTTTTGTGCCTACCATGGCCTGTCGCCACGTCTCGCCACGGGGCGTGCGCACGCAACCTAAGGCCACCCCCTCAAAAAATGCTCCTACAGCCGGTCTAAGCCCAGGAGTTCAAAGGTTGGCCCACCGACAGGTTCGACAAACCGCTCCGGGCACTTTTAGAGTGGGGTGGGAATGGATGGGCCCGCTAGAGGCCAATACCTAGGCGCACAAGCGCCGCAGGCGTCCCGACCCACGTTCGAGCCTTGGACTGATACGATCCATGGTTTTTCCTCGAAGAAAGGCAGAGAGCCCTCGGGACCAATCGAACGGGCCTAAAAACTATAAGGATTGACTGCTGAGAATCTAGAGTCGGTTATTAGCTGACCCAAGCCAGACCCCCATGAACGGGATGCCGGGGCCCCACTCGGACTAGCCCATTAACAACTCGCCAAGCACCATGGCTCGTCCATAGACGAAAATCATGGCATGGCTCAGCCTCTCCGTTTTTATCAGAAAAAAAAACGCTTGAGGGAAGACGATCACGAAGACGAGCCGACCCTCGATCGGACCCCCTCTACGTGCGGAGGCTCGAGGAAAGTTGGACTCGCAAGGAGACCGAACACACAGTCATAGAACGACAGACCCCCGTAGGGGTCGAAATCAGGAAAGACCTTTTCCAACCCACCAAATCTCACGGCTATATCCTCGAGAGGCCCGATCACGATGAAAGGGAATCACCGTCCCTAGGACACGCCGTGGGCGACAAGAAAAGGCCAAGGCCCTCAGAGTCCTCCCGTTCGAAAAAGCCTCCGAAGGAGTATTCTACTCCTCCGTAGGCTCGGAGGCTACTGTCGGGGACCAATACTAGGGTACCCAAAGAGGAGGAGCTAATGACCATCAATATGGATTTATCCGAGCAGTCAAGAGTGCGACTACAGCTCCACCTGACCCGAAGGCCGCAAGCTCCGCCTCACTCGACCCTTAGTTTTGTGCTCCGCCTCGTCTGACCTCTAGGGGCGGGCTCCGTCTCGCCCGACCCCAAGGCCGCGGGCTTCACCTCACCCGATCCTTGGGTTTGTGCTCCACCTCGTCTGACCCCGAGGCCACGGCTCTGCCTCGTCCGATGAGGACCTATACCACCGCCAACCACTCTAGGTCCAAACGTATAGGCCTGGATCAAAACTCTGACACTAAGGAAGAGACCGACACTCTCCGATGTAACTCGTGGCCATGACGAGCCATACTTGAGGATTCACTTCAAGAACAGCGTCGGGCGTACCGGTATTGTTCTGCCTAACCCTCGTATGAACGCTGACAGGCCCGTCAGCTCACCACGACGTTTGTTGCAACAAAATGGAATGCCATGACCGGCAGATGACGCCTGCGCATGGCGCCAGTAACGGACAGGGCCGCGACACGGAGCTATCCCTGTTGACATCTACAGGGTCGGCGAGACCCGTATGAAGGATAAGAAGAATCCGACGATCCTAAAGGACTTCTTCTCTCTCGTTCTTTTCTTTTTTCCGCTGTAACCCGTGCTTTCTCTTGGCCTATAAAAGAGAAAGCAGGACATCCCATAAAGGGGGGCCGATCTGATTAAAATTAATCAATCGAGATCGACACAAGAAGCATGACACGAGCACTCGGCTGAGCAGCAATCGAGCTCTCAGCACCCATTCACTTCTTTTACCAGAGACTTGTGATCATTTTCCTCTCTTGTCCATTTGTACCATCTACTACAAACTTTCAATGCTAGTAACACGAGCAGCAACGATGAACTGGACATAGCGAATTTCTACCCGAACCAGTTTAAACCTCGTGTCCTCTAAGCACACTATCCGAGCCAGACACACAATAATACAAATTTACTCGTTGGTGGTAGCTCGAAACACCGACAAAAGAGGAGAGGCAGGAGCACACGGTGGAACGAGCTTAACCAGACTCAACTCCGTTTGGTTTTTTCACCAGAGACTTATGACCTTCTTCCTCTCTGATTCATTTATAACCCCTACTATAAACTAGTGTTGGTAACACGAGCAACAATAGATGCAGAAACGTTCTGCCCAAACCTATATAAATTCTTGTATTCTTCGAATACACCGTCCTAGCCGGTGGTCTGAAACACCCAGCCGCGCCGCACCAGCGCGCTCGCCTCCATAGTCGCGGGCATCAAGCGCCGCACGGCATCAGCGACGGCCGCCACTTCGGTTGATTCGGGTCAGAACAGGAGCGAGGCGACCCACCCAACGACATCCTTGTCTGCGCCGCTCACCACCGCACATGTGTGGTCACCTTCCTCGACGACCCCGGCTACCGCAGCTACTACGCTCATGGGATGTCCGCGTCAAGCACGATCGAGGCGCGCTCGTCTCCGTCGACTGCCGCTTCGCCGACGTCGCCGCCCACCTCGCCATGCTCGCGGGGTACCCACGGGACGCCTACGTCGAGCACGACCAAGGCGCGCTCGGGAGGCACGTACCGGTCGACATCCTCGGCGGTGCGTGCGAGCTCAGCACTCGACGAGGGCAAGGCGGAGGCATCCGCCTAGGCGCCTTGCATGGTGCAGTCGGCGCCCTCGGCTGCGCGCGCGAGCACAACACTCGACGACAGAGAGGCAGGGCCTCAGCGCCACGACTTCGACCACGACGCGCGCGTCCTGGTGCGGACGCAGCAGCAGGCGCGGCCTGTCGCGGCGCGGCATGGACGGCAGCGGCGACGGAGACGAGCGGGGCATGCATCGACACCCGCGTCGCCGCCGTTGTCAACAACGGCCTCGACTTCGCGCACAGCAGCACCACCATGCGCTGCGAGGGTGGCTGCCACAGGGGGGCTCCAGGGCGTCATCCTCGTCATCGTCGCTGGGAGCTTCGTGTCCACGCCACCTGCGTGCAGACCCGTGCCAGCGTCACTCGAGGGCTGCGAGATGCACGGCGTTGCAATACTGCCGCACGTTCGTCCTCCACGGCGACACCTACCGCGGCAAGGACTCCACCAACCCCCATGCCACTCCAGTACAAGTCCTGGGCGCTCGTTGCATCAGCTTGGAGCAAACCTGCTGCTGTCTCCATGGAGGCCTTGAAGGTGTTTGACGGAATGCCATGCAGGTATATTGCCACTCTACAACCATCTCAGTTGATTGAGGTTCTTCTGTTGGGTAGCACCACCAATTTTCATGAGGGCCAGAAGCAATTTGAGAAAAGGGTAGAGCCGTTTGATCATGTTGTTCGGTTTGGAGCATACTCTGGTGGGCATCCATGGTTTGCTGTTGAGCTACTGAATATGTTTCTAGTTATGGGAAGGTGCAGCTACTATCAATTGGATGTTAGTGAGCAGAAGCAGGCATACTGGAATGATCAGTTGGAGCCTCTTGGTTTACCACATCAGCAATTAGAATTGCCAAGTGCAAAATTTCAGCTGACAACATGGCGGTTAGGTGGGTTCAGTTCAAGGAAGAATGAGAAGCTACCATCAAAGAACTCAAGGTTATGCACATGGATACTACCAGGTCTAGGAAATGTGGCTGTTCTCTACTGGGAGCTCTCGGTTCAACAAATTCTATCTTGGAGTCAGTGCAAATCAGCTAGTCGTGGAGTGTCAATAATGCATGTGTGGACATCATATGTGCTGATATATGTGCTCATACAATCCAATCTACTCACTGTGGTGTTGGATGGAGGCTTGCTTGCTACAGGTTCTGTAGGGTATCCCAGCTTCATTCAGTGGCTGCAGAAGACCGGAGCAAACTGTAATATTCATGATGATCTGGGAGGCTTGCCAATAGAGATTGTTGCGATGTACGAGTGCAAGAAAGAAGTTGAGTTGTTACTGCCCTTGATTTTGCTAATTTCAAATGTCAGAAATGGGAGTGTTGCTACGATGGTAATGTGCAATGCCAGATTAGTTCAGTGTTGTGCAATTGATGAGTTTCTTCAGCTCACTAGTTGCATGACTGAGCACCATTTAGGACAATTCAGTAAGGGGATACAAGCTGTTGTTTACCCACACTCGGATATTCTCACAGCAAATTCCAATAGCCGGGTGGTGGATTTCAAGATGAAAGAGATGTGGATCCTTCAGTTTTATCCTCAGGCAGTGGAAGATCCACCTACAACATCTCTGTTGATGATAGCTCAATTTTTGTTGAAAATAAACTCTGTGCCATTACATATTCCAAAAGATGCAGTACAGATGCAGTCACATCCTTGGATATCTTTCAGTTGTTTCCTAGCTGGTGAGCAGAAACAATGGGCACCTCCTCTGCAAGGCAAAAGCAAGATGAACGAACTTGCTGACTGTCATAGAAGCTTTGTTGTGGTGGGTAAATACACAATAAGTGATAAGATTCAGATCACCACTTGTTCAGTTCTGACATTCAGACAGATGTTCATAACTGGAGATAGTTGCACGAACTTGTTGAGTGATATGGAGAAAGTACAGTGGAAGCCTCCATGGTTATCTATGCAACAGAATTATGCTCACCACAGACTGCAGATGATGCATGCGGCTACAATCATCAAGTTCATGGGTAGCTTGCTTTGTAGAGTGGAAAAGTCCCAAGCTCCATGGGATCCTGGTGGCTTCAAGAGCGGCTTGAGGGCAAGCCGCGTTTTAAGCGGAGGGGAATGTCATGTACTGGGCCGATGAATGGGCTTCCAAGTTGGGCTGCGGGACCGATGGATAGGCTTCCAAGCTGGGCTGCGGGATGGGCTCCAAGGCCTTCGCTGGACAGGAGCCGAAGGGATAAATCCCAGGGCTGCTGTTGTTCTTGGCCGAAAGCCTTCGAACGCCGGTTGCTGCGCGAGCGAAATCAGGCACGAAAGAAGACACAAGTGAAATAAAATGAGTCGCTCTATTTCCACCTGTTCCTCTCCCTTTACAGTCCCTGAGTGAGGGCTATTTATACACGGCCGTAGGCTTTCCATGGGACAGAAATGCCCCCACAACTACTCTTTATTTGGGGAATATTCCTCACCGCCTAGGGTTTGTCCGCCATTTGGAGCTCCTGCCTACCCTGGTTAACGCCGGCTTGAACTGCCCCGACCGGCTCCATTGTGATGTCGCCCCCTTGCCCGACAGGGCAGGCCCCGGTCGTCAGTAAATGTCGGTCGTCCTCTAGCGGTTAGCTCCTCCACCAGCGAAACCTACAATGACGCTGATAACTTCATTAGTAACAACTATTCGCCAAAGCGAATGGCTTGGCTTGGCTCGGCTGAGCCCTCTCCCTGAACCAACGCCGCTTATCTCGCCGTGGTGAATAGGCGCACAGAAACCAGATAACGCGAACCATGGACATCTCGCCAAGGCGATGAATGGGCCACCGGCGACGCCGGTTCCGTCCGAGCAGGGCCAGAACTCAGTTTTTCCCATTTCGTTGGAGCGACATGGAAACCTCCGTATGCTCTCTCTTATCTTCATTTCGCCCGTGCCAGACCTCTGGACGGTGGATGAGGCGCACTGGGGTGCCCAGTGGTGGGGCCTGCCCTCAACATTAGCCCCTTGGCGCCGCGCGATGAGATTTCTGAACAGGGCGCGGCGCCTTGTGAAACTGCGAAATTGATGCCACGCGGGGCTCTCCCTGGCGAAGGGTGGAGGTTCGTGTTGATTATATATATATATATATATATTATTGTTATTATTATTGTATATTTATTTATTATTACTATTTTTTGGAGCAGCTACTTTTTCGGTTATCACGTCGTGCAACTGTTTCTTGGAATTCGAACCGCCGCGCGGCTTCCTCAATCCACGCGCCCGTGCACCGCTCCGCGGGTGCCTATATAAACTCCCTTCTGGCCGCTGGAGCCGTGCGCGCTCGTCTCACCTTCATCTGACGCCTGAGGATTAAGGTGGTGTTTAGATGCGAAATGGGTTGAAAACTTTTTGCGAAATGTTTTCAAGGTGAAAACCCAATTCTGCAAAAAAAAATTCAGACCCTGTTTAGATGTACCTGAAAACTTTTGAGCTGTAACAAAAGATGACATATTTGCCTATAATAAATGATGCTTTTGGACCATTAATACCAGCCATGCATATGCATGCTATGCATGCTGCTCGGCACATTTGCATGCACAGAATCAGTCATACACAGAAACCATATAACTCATGTACAAATGTTCAATGTCACAAGTCCATTACAACTGAAGTCACCAATCACTCATAAGCATTACAACATAAGCATTACAACATATAACAAACCAATCACTCATACACAGAAACCACATCACTCATGTACGAATTTTATGTCCTATTCATCAAAGCAAACGCAATTGAGTCACGGAAAGCATTCATCAACGCAGATTCATCCCTTGACGACGAGGCCTGAGTTTGTGGCTGCGATGCCAGAGCTTCGGGTGGCACATAATTCTCATCACAATCACAATGATCAAAATCCTTGTCCACTATGCCACAGCTCCTAATAAAATTATGCAGTGCCATGCAAGCTACTATTATTTGGCTTTGCACATGAGGTGGATATCTCGGCATACTCAACAAAATCCTCCAAGGCCTGATTGAGTCTTTAATTTCTTAATGAACCCATACAAGGATTTCAGTTGCCTGTACCTACTACCAAGCTGTTTCTTATCATGAACCAAATTGGTGGCTGTTCTAAACCGAGTTAGAACCTCATCCCACCCTTTTTTGGTCATGTTCCCTCTCACGCAATTGCCCTTATTGATCTGTTGACACCACAGGGTGCACATGACACCTGTGTTTGGCCCATTCCAATTGCATCTATCTTTTTTAGCCTAAACAAAATTAGAACATAGATACGTACATACACATCATGCATTTGGCAAATGAAAACACATAAAAATGGTAAGCCAGCGAGGGAGGATATGGTTCATACCGAGGCTCGAGCGTTCCTAGTGGGCGTCGGAATCTCTTCGAGGTCGTCTTCTTCACCATCTGTGACCGGATCCACGTTGAAGTTGTCATCCGCCATGGCTGTCGGATGAGTTGCCGGAGAATGGGACCGGCAACCGCGACGGGGAACCGATCCAGAAGGTGCGGTGGATGAAGATCCACGCGTGCCGCTGCCGGAGAGTGGAGGCGGCCGTGGGGCATGCGGAGCGCTGGAGTTGAGGCCCGCGCGGCCGGCCATGCCGCCTCCTCTACCGCCGGATTGAGCCATCTGAACGCCAAGGGTACGCCCAGAGGCACGGACACGCACGGGAGAGGGGGAGAAGCCGCCCTCGCCATCTGCTTCGTCCTAGCCGTAGCGTAGGAGGTTCTCGTACCTCCCCATTCTGGGCCAAGCCTCGTCGTTGGAGTTGAGATCGAGGGAGGAGAGGCCATCCCGTTGAGCGCTGATGGAGCTTGAGCTAGGGAACTGCGCCGGCGGGTCGGAGTAGAGGTTGAAAGCCGACGAGTGCTCCGGTTGGGAGAAGAAATCGCGGGTGTCGTCGTCGTTTCCGTACCCGCCGCCGTTGCCTTCGAATCCGTCCATGAGCGCTCGGACGCGGCTTGAAAGCCCAATCTACGCGCGGAGAGGGCACGACCGGCTGCGGTGAAGGAAGTGTGGGGAAGAAGGTGAAGGCTGGCGATGGAGGAGGTGGGGGAGAGACCAAGAGGAGCGGCTGCGAGGGAGATCAGCGCGGCGGCGGTGGAGGAGAGTGGCGGAGATGGAGATGGGGAAAGGAAGAAGGAGAGTGGCGGCCGAGCGAATGGATAGGGTAGGGAGGGAGCGGGCGAGGGGTACAGGCGTGTCCAGACCGCGGACCGAGGTGAAAAATTTCGGATTCGGGAGTCTGGAGTCCAAAATGTGAAATTTTTTGGAGGGGAACTTTTTGCACTTTTCACACCCATGTTTAGTTACATTTTACAAAAAGATGACCCAGAATCCAAAATTATTTTGCAAAATAGAGGAACTAAACATGGCCTAAGCCTGCGCTTCTTCGTCTTTCGTCTCTCCACTTTTTGCCTGCTCATTTGTTTCTTTCATGGGTCCAATCTTCGCCAAGCTTCTCGTAGGTTTGAATTTTGCTGTTCTGTTTTCGCTGGTTCCATTTTGCTTTTTATAGTATGGTTGCAGTATTTTAGAGTTCATGTCCTTTTCGCTTTTTTTACTATTCTCGTTTTTTTGTTTTCGCGTCTGACTCGTTTGCGTAGATGTCGAGTGAGTCGTCGTCTGGCAGCGGTTCCGCCAGCGGGAGCTCATCCGAGGGATCTAGCTCGGAGTCACGCACTAACTCACGGGGCACGTCTGAAGGGGTTGAAGCTCCGACGGCGAATACCCAGGGCAATAATTAGGCGCCCGAGCCAGCTGTCGAGAATGTCACAGGCCCTTCGTGAGTTGATGCTGGTGAAGAGACTGAGATGTTAGGTTTAGAGTTCTTAGTATATTCATCGGATCGGGATGTATTACATAGGAATAGAGCATTCGGATTTCACACAGAGAGAGAGAGAGAGGGGTGATAGGTGGCAAACCATCGAATGCCGTAGTTGTTGAAGCTCCGGTCGGGGTTTCGTTGACGGACGCCATCTGCGCGCCGGCAGCGACGGTCGGTGGAGAGGGAATCGGCGCTGTGGCGTCCTCGGCGGCGGCGTGAGCGTCGGGTGGCGTTGCCGGCGTCGGTGGTACTTCCCGTCGCTGGCAGCGCCCCTACTTTTGATCGGGTCTAGGGTTTAGGATGTCGGTGGGGTGACTGGCGGCGTAGTGAACCTCGTGTCGCGAGCCCCGGCCCCCTACCTTCCTTTATAGCGCTGTGCGACGGGGGCCCACCAACCATGTAGGGTTGGACGCCCCCGATCAGGGCGCGAGGACAAGGCCTAGTTAGGCCGTTGGGCCTAACTGGTGGGAGATCAATACTAACATTCTCCCCCTTGATCTCTCATCTATTCTTCGTTCTTTAATTTCATACACAAAACTTTCAATTCATATTTTTCTTGCTTCCATCCTATTTCATCACAGATTAGTGCATAGAACTGTCCCATCGTCACAGCAATTAGTGCCGTTAGACTAACAGCCACAATACAATTCTCCGTTTTGAAATGTAAACTTTCTTTGGGCCCTTCGTATGTTTGGGTATCATAGGCTTTCCCTTAAACCCATGCCGGCTACGTGTTCTCTGAACACGTTGGGTGGTAAGCCCTTTGTGAGCGGATCCGCGAGCATTTTCTCTGTACTTATATGCTTAAATTTATTATATGATCCCGAACTTTATCTTTCACAACATAGTACTTTATGTCAATGTGTTTGGCAGCACCACTTGACCTATTGTTGTGAGCGTACTGTACCGCTGGATTGTTATCACAATACAATCACAGTGGTTCATTTATATCATCAATCACTTTCAATCCGGGTATAAATTTCTTCAGCCAGTTCACCTGCCCCGTTGCCTCATAGCATGCTACAAACTCGGCATACATTGTCGAGGATGTAGTTACGGTTTGTTTGGAGCTTTTCCACGATATAGTCCCTCCTGCGAGAGTAAATACATATCCTGACGTAGATTTTCTTTCGTCTCTCGCATAATCAGAATCTGAATACCCCTCTATCTGCAGGGAATCAGATCTTCTATACGTAAGCATGAGGCCTTTTGTACCCTGCAAATAACGCAGGACTTTCTTCACTAATTTCCAATGTTCAATTCCTGGATTCTTTTGATATCTACCAAGTAACCCGGTAACAAAAGCTAAGTCAGGGCGTGTACACACTTGAGCATATTGTAAACTTCCAACAGCTGAAGCATACGATACCGCTTTCATTCGGTCAATTTCATATTGGTTCTTGGGACACTGATGTTCCCCAAATCTATCGCCCTTGACTATAGGAGCAGGTGAAGGACTGCACGCATGCATACTAAATTTCTTTAGGACCTTTTCTATGTATGCCTTTTGCGATAATCCTAGAACCCCTTTTCTCCTGCCTCGGTGAATCTCTATTCCTAAGACGAACGAGGCCTCACCAAGATCTTTCATATCAAAGTTCGAGGACAAGAATTTCTTCGTTTCCATTAGTAGATTGATATCACTGCTAGCAAGCAAGATATCATCCACATACAAAATTAGGAATATGTACTTTCCATTCCTGAACTTTGCATAAACGCAATTGTCCTCAACATTTTCTTCAAACCCAAAACCTTTTATCGTTCTATCAAACTTCAAATACCACTGTCTTGAAGCTTGTTTCAATCCGTAGATTGATTTCTTCAGGCGACCTCCCATATTTTCCTTTCCTTTTACGACAAAACCTTTCGGTTGTGCCATATAAACATTTTCTTCCAAATCCCCATTTAGGAAAGCCGTCTTTACATCCATTTGATGTAACTCCAAGTCATAGTGGGCTACAAGTGCCATTATAATTCTGAAGGAATCTTTACATGAGACTGGAGAAAACGTCTCATTGTAATCAATCCCTTCTCTTTGCGTGAAGCCTTTCGCCACGAGTCGCGCTTTAAATCTTTCTATATTCCCTTAGGAGTCATATTTCGTTTTGTAGACCCATTTACAGCCTACTGTTTTGGCTCCTTTAGGAATATTTTCTAAGTCCCAAACTTTATTGGTACTCATTGATTTCAATTCATCTTCCATGGCCTTAAGCCACTTTGATGAGTGGTCGCTTCTCATGGCTTCTTCAAATGAGGTGGGATCGTCCCCCATCTGACACTCTTCAGTTTCATAAACTTCATAGTCATCAGTAATAGCTGATCTTCTTATTCTTTGAGACCTTCTAGGTGCCTCCGGCACTTATTCCACATTGGGCTGTTGTTGTTCTTCCTCATGTGCAACATTTGGTTCTATAGTTTCCTCAAGGATAGGTTCCTCAAGGACAAGTTCCTCATGTTCATTCATTGTCGCCACGGGAGAACTTGCAACAGGTGTTGGCACTACAGTGTCCTTCACTGTCGGTGCAATAGCAGCAGGTAGCGTGAAGAATGGTTCTTCAACCATCGGAGTGGGTCCATGTACCCGCTTCTCCTGTAGGCTGATTTCTCGTGCTACCACGCTCCTCCTGATCATGTTATCCTCTAAGAACACAGCGTGTCTTATTTCTACAATCTTCGTATGTCTGTCAGGACAATAGAAGCGATATCCTTTCGATCTTTCTGGATAGCCAATAAAATAGCAGCTGACTGTCTTGGAGTCTAACTTTCCTATGTTCGGGTTAAACACTTTTGCCTCAGCTGGATAGCCCCACACACGCAAATGGTTAAGTGAGGGTTCCCTTCCTATCTATAATTCATACGGTGTTTTAGGCACCGATTTACTTGGTACTCGATTAAGTATGTGAATTACGGTTTTTAGTGCCTCCATCCATAAACTAATCGGTAATGTGGAGTAACTCACCATGCTTCTTACCATATCTATTAAGGTACGGTTACGTCTTTCAGCCACTCTATTCTGCTGAGGCTCCCCCGGTGTGGAGTACTGAGCAACTATGCCATTTTCCTGTAGGAATCTTACAAAAGGTCCAGAAATTTGGCCATATGGGGTATGTCGCCCATAGTACTCTCCACCTCGGTCTGATCGTACTATCTTGATTTTCTTGTTGTGCTGATTTTCAACTTCAGCTTTAAATATTTTGAATTTATTCAATGCTTCCGATCTTTCTTTAATTGGATAAATATTGCCATAACGAGAGTGATCGTCTGTGAATGTTATAAACGAGTCATAGCCATCCACACTTTTCACAGGAAAAGGACCACATATGTCTGTGTGGATTATTTCTAAAATTCCTATGCTTCGTTTGGCATCTTTCTTAATTTTCTTGACATACTTTCCTTTAATGCAATCAATACATTGTTCTAAATCTGAAAATTCTAAGTGCGGGAGAATTGATTCCTTAACCAATCGTTCCATTCTCCCCCTCAAAATATGGCCCAAGCGACAATGCCATAATTTCGAAGAGACAGTATCAATTCTCTTCCTCTTCTTAGTTACATCCGCAGATGGGGAATCATTTACATTCTCATCACATACATTGTTCGCATTCTCAGCAAGAGATAATAAATAAAGTTTGTCTTGTCGGAAGGCAAGACCAACACATTTATTATTAACCAGTATCTTACACTTGCCATCACCAAAATGGCAATCTATTCCATCATCATCAAGTTTCGAAACACTTATCAAATTTCTACGCAAAGAGGGAACATAAAGTACTTCTTTAAGTCTAAGTACAAAACCATTATTCAATTCTAAAGAAAAATCTCCAATGGCTTCAACATTGGCTTGCAGTCCATTTGCAACTTTAATCGTTCTTTCTCCTCTTTGCAAGGTTCTCGTCCCACTTAACCCCTATAAAGAATTTGCAACATGAGTAGTTGCTCCTGAATCAACCCACCAAGTGGATTTATCATAACATAAATACAGAGATTCATCTACAAATGTAATAAATTCATCATCTTTCTTTAGCAGAGATTTCAGGAAGTCTGGACAATCCCTCTTGTAGTGTCCCTTCTTGAAGCAGTGCTTGCACTGATCTTTTTCTGCTCCACCATACTGCTGATTCTCAGAATCCTGGGGTTTCTTTCCCTGTGAACTGGAGGAAGAGGACTTATCCCACTTAGGTTTCCCTTGTGGTTTAGAATTCTTGCCATTAAAGTTCTTTCTTTTGTTGTCCTTCACAAAATGAGCAGATTCACTTTGTGAGGACTTTATCCTCTCCTCTTCTTGAGCACACATTGAGATGAGTCTTTCTATGCCCCATCTTTCAGGCTGCATATTGTAGTTCACAATGAATATGTCATATTCTTTTGGCAAAGAAGCAAAAATCAAATGAATTAGGAAATCCTCCTCCTTCAAATTCATTTCTTTTAGCTTAGATGCCGTAGTGTTCATCTTCAAAATGTGCTCTCTTATGCTACCACCCATGAATTTCTCATTCACAAGCTTCTTAATCAGTGAACTTGCTGTGGCCTTGGTAGACCCAGTAAACTGACTCTTGATTTTTCTCAAGATATTCTTTGGCAGTAGCACATCCAGGGATTGAGCCCCTTATCTGTTCTTCTATGGTGGCTTTGGCTACCAACAGGCACTTGCGGTTGGAGAGAGTCCATTGCCTATGTTCAAGGTCATATTTCATTCTTATTTCAGTATGATCACGCTTCCGAGAAGCGAAATCAGCGTCAGATTCATTGTCACATCTCACCGGGTCCTCTGGCTTAGTAGGACACGGTGAGGTGATGCCAAAATCGACCTCTCCCAACGCAAGTTCCAATTCATACTTCTCCCGCCACACACGGTGATTGGTTCCGTTGAGTGTCGGGATGTCGGCAATGTTCACAATGCATTTGCCTCCTGAAATCATACCAGAGTAAGTAAGAAACATTTATACATAAAATTCCATGCTTTAACTCAACGTTGGTCAAATTAAAACTTATAATTCATCCATGCAAAACATTTTACATCATCGTTGGGCAGAAGTAAAATTAATGCACGATTTCTCATGGATCAAAAGTTATAATATTGTTATTAACAACGTTGGTCAGAAAATAACAATATCATAATTGCATCAAAATTATCAGAAATTCATTTCTCTTAAAATTAAATTATCCCGTTGGTTCAAATTTAATTAAAGAGAACAATAATTATCATGCACAGCGAAAACATTAATGATCTTTTCATGTTATTATTTTCCAGAAGCACTAAAAAAATTCATTGTTTTCTGAGCAAAATATCGTTGGATTAAATTTGCACAGAAAATTGTATTAAAATCATTCAAATTCATCAAAAATATGCATTTAAACTTGCTCCTGGAAAATAATAAGAAAAAATTTTCTTCTTCTTTAGCCCAGCGCGGCCCAGCTCTCCCAAGCGCGCTGCCCGGCCAGCAGCCCCGGCGCGGCCCAGTTCGCCAGCAGCGCGTGGCCTGGCCAGCAGCCCCAGCGCGGCCCAGCTCTCCCAAGCGCGCGGCCCGGCCAGCGGCCCCGGCGCGGCCCAGCTCCCAGAGCACGCGCTCTAGGGTTTCACCCCAGCGCAGCCGTATCTCGGCCGTTCGTCATATCCGACGGCTGTCCGGTGATTTCGCCGGATCAAAACGGCAGCTGACCCCCGCCCCCGAAAACCCTAGAGTTCATTTCCTTCTCTCGGCCTCTCTCTCTTCATCGCCGCTCTGTCCTCTCTCTATCGCGCTCTCTCTTCTCAGCCAAGCAAAAAACCGAGCACAGCCGAGCGAGCGACGGTGGAGCGAGGCGGCCATGGCGCCGTCGCCGGCCCCCTCGCCGGCGCGCGTGCTCCCCAACGGGTGAGCACGCCGCCGTCGAGTGGCCTAGCTGCGGCACCCTTCTTCTCCTGCGCCGGCGAAAAGTTTTCCTGACGCCCGGCGTGTTCTTTCTTTTCTTGTTCTTCCCCGTCCCCTTCTTCCCCATCCCGATGCACGGGAATTAAGGTTAGGGTTTGGGAATGGGATTTTTCACTGTGTTCTTTTGGCTTGTTCATCCGAATGGGATTAGGGTTAGGGTTTCAGTGTGCCGACTCTTGTTCTTTTCCCCTTCCCCTTTCGGATTTGTATCTTGTTCCTCTTTTCCGAATAGGTAATGGGGTATTAGGGTTTGGATTTGGGGTTTCTTTCCTTCTTCCTTCCCCTTCGGATTTGAGTTGTTCTTTTCGGGTTCATCCGAATGGGGAAAAATAGGGTTAGTGTTCATAGGGTTCGATTTTTCGACTTTCTTTCCCGATCCGCATCAGATCGGTCGGTTTCACTTAGCCGATCTGATTTCTTGTCGAACCCGGCTCCGGTACCATTGTTAGGTTTAGAGTTCTTAGTATATTCATCGGATCGGGATGTATTACATAGGAATAGAGCATTCGGATTTCACAGAGAGAGAGAGAGAGAGGGGTGATAGGTGGCAAACCATCGAATGTCGTAGTTGTTGAAGCTCCGGCCGGGCTTTCGTTGACGGACGCCATCTGCGCGCCGGCAGCGACGGTCGGTGGAGAGGGAGTCGGCGCTGTGGCGTCCTCGGCGGCGGCGTGAGCGTCGGGTGGCGTTGCCGGCGTCGGTGGTACTTCCCGTCGCTGGCAGCGCCCCTACTTTCGATCGGGTCTAGGGTTTAGGATGTCGGTGGGGTGACTGGCGGCGCGGTGAACCTCGTGTCGCGAGCCCAGCCCCCCACCTTCCTTTATAGCGCTGTGCGACGGGGGTCCACCAACCATGTAGGGTTGGGCGCCCCCGATCAGGGCGCGAGGACAAGGCCCAGTTAGGCCGTTGGGCCTAACTGGTGGGAGATCAATACTAACATGAGATAGATGTTGAGATTGTTGAGGATGGGGAAGAAGGTGAAAGCGCGGGGCCAGTGCCTACTGTTGCGAGGGGCTTGCTTGATTTGACCCCTGTTTCATATCGCTTTGGACGGTCTCGTGTCAAAGAGGCAGATCTCGACAAATATGTTGAGGAAGGGCTTCTAAGGTCTGATCTGCGTGGGCTATGTCGAGCTCCGGGCTCAGAAGAGGTGCCGTGCCCAGAGCCGTATGAAGCAGTTGTCTTTCGCGACTTCTTCGAAGCCGGGTTAAGGTTCCCTTGTGAGGACTTTGTGGGCGAGGTTTTGCAGTGCTTCAATCTGCAGATCCACCAATTGACCCCTATGCTTTTTCGCGGATGAGTGTGTTTGCCATGGCGCTAAAGATGTCTGGGTGCAGTCTCAGCGTGAACACTTTCGCCCGATATTACGAGACTCGCTTCCACAAGAAGACAGTGAAGAGCAAATATTCGAATGTCGAGATGGTGGCCCATTATGGGTCTTACAACTTTGTTCCGAAGAAAACAAAAGGTACTATGTAGATTGTGCCGGCTTATCGGAATAAGTGGCCACGTTGAACTGATTTTTGGTTTTACCATCGCGTGTGCTCTGCCGATGACGTGACAGATGCACTGATAAATAATCTGCCGAAAGCACACGTACAAGTGTCAGAGATGACTCCAATGGCGGGATTTCGTCTGGCTAAGATAATGGCGGACAGTCCGCGTGATACGGAAGCCGCTGATGCTTTCGCCTTAACCTCTCACTGGCAAACTAGCCGAGATCATGTGGAGGAATGGCTGACATGCAATAGTCATCCCTTGAGTCAAGGGACGTGGTTTTCTGGTTTTGTGCGAAGAGACGGATACGTATTCGCGGATCCTGGTGCTGCATCTTGTGATGCGTATCCGAGTGACTTTAGCTTGGTGAACCTTATCGAGCACAAGGATGATGAAATTATTGGACCTTATGGAAAACGAGAACACCAGGGCAAGTGCGAATCTTTGGCCGGGAAACGACGATTGAACCGCGTCTTCGATGCTTTGGGCCTTAACTATTCGGAGCGGTCAGATCCTTCGACCAGCGCTCCGGCTGGCGCGTCTGCCTCCCGCGGCCGCTGCGCTCAGGGGCGAAGGCGTAGAGTCTGAAAGGTGATGGCCGGGCGTGGCACCAACACCGCTGTGATGGAGTCGCGCAAGCGAAAGCATATCGGTCGGGGACGTGGCTTGGTGGAGTCCATTGACGTTCGTATTGGACATGAAATTGCTGGCAAGGTGGGAAATAGCAAAAAGGTTAGTGATCGGTCGGACCCACCGATTTGGGCAAGTTTGGACCGAAATGGTAGTGTCATGGTTTTCCTTGTACATTTTGTTTTTGCATTGCTGTTTTCTTTTTTATTTCGACGCGGCCTTTCTTCCCTGGCTCTTGGGTTTTCCTCTTTTCCGCTGATGTGGCACTTTTTGCTGTTACAGGGACCCTCGTGCTCCGACCACATGTCCGGGAAGGCAAAAGTTGCCGATGTGCATGACACTTTCCACTAGTAGAGAATAGACCTTTCATCCGAGGCTAAAATGGGCTATAGTCCCGGCATTTTTTGCGCTCGGGACTAGAGAGACCTTTAGTCCCGGTTGGTGTCTCCAACCGGGACTAAAGGTCCATGCCCAACGGCTACTGCGCTCGGCACAGTGGCAGGGGACCTTTAGTCCCGGTTGGAGAGACCAACCGGGACTAAAGGTGGACCTTTACTCCCGGTTGGAGCCACCAATCGGGACTAAAAGTCCTCAACCTTTAGTCCCGGTTGGTAACACCAACCGGGACTAAAGGTAGACCCTTTAGTCCCGGTTGGAGCCACCAACCGGAACTAAAGGTCCCCCGATGGGTTAGTTCAAAAGGGAAGCATCCCATCCATTGTCAGATGTGTTGTGTAGGTGGGGTGGTAAGCTACGCGCAAGGCAATGCATGCGGTCTTGGGTTCGAATTCGGCGCTGCGGACACAATGTCCGTTGGCAACCTTTTCGACGGGAAGAAGACTAAGAAGAGTTCACGTAAGGCCATGGATCCCCCCAAGGAACCCGCCGCAAAAAAGGCAAGGCCAACCCCTACCGAGGACGCAAGTTTTGCTCAGCCGGCTGCCGCTCCTGTGGCATCTCCTGATGTGTTGGGATCTCACCTGCAGGGTAAGTTTTGATTTTATGCGGAGTACATTCGCCTGAGCGACAAGTTAGTCCACGGGCAACTATTCAGGCATGAGGAGTTGCGCCTGGGTTCCCGTCCTGAAGACTATGGCGAAATGTGAGTTTACTCAGGGTCGAGCTCCTCTGGCGAAATGAGTTCTGCAAAGGAGGAGTCTTACCGGATTGCTCGTTCTCTAGGGGCTGCATCGAGTTCACGGGTCATCGCTAACGTGGATTCTCGCGTGGTCGGCCTACTGCCGGGCCGGAGCGGGGACAGCTTTGCTGATGCATGTGCCAGGTCGTTCTCTGCGCCAGAATTGGAGAGGGACCTTTTGAAGGTCCCGAATACGTCTCTTATCGAGGCGGTAAACTTTCATGCTGCTAGCATGGTGCCTGTTGCTTTCGGTCATTTGTTTGACTACTCTTTTTCCGCGCTCGCTATGGTTTGATGTGTCGCTCTTTTGACTTTCGCAGGCCATGCTGCTGGCTCACGGGCTCCAACACCAAGGGCAAGCCTTTCGCGAAGGCCTAGAGAAAGACCTCGCGGCCAGGGATGAGAGGATACGCGCTCTTGAGCAGGAGCTGGAGGTGGCCAACAAACTTGCCGAAGAAAATGCAACTGCCCGGCGAGTTGCTGAGGAGCAAGTGGAGCAAATGCGCAAAGACTTTGAAGGGTACCAAAAGAAGAAGAGGGATGAGCGCAAGAAGGTTCTCGTTGGTGCCCAACGGGCGGCGAATGTGTACAAGGGCTTACTTAAAAGTGTCGGCGAGGAGACGGAGATGCCCCGCGATGCTCCTGTCGTAGACTTCATGGAGTGGCTGGCGAACGAGCTAGCCACCATGAATGATTACATGATAGTTGGGCGGGAGTATGCTTCATTTGAGTCTATCCGCTCTTTTGCTCAAGCGTTGGAGGAGTGCGGGTGTAAAGGATCCCCAGGCCTATTGCAATGCTCCCGCCCATGCTCATGAGGCTGGGAAAAGGTTTTTTGATAGGTTTTGGCGTCCCGGTGGTCGGGATCTCGCGCTTCTCAGGGCTGCCATGACCCGGGCAAGGTAATTTCTACCTTTTTATGTTTGTCTTATTTTGTGACCTGCTAAAAGGCATTCTCACCCTACTGAGCCATGCTGTGTAGTCTGCTGAAGAACGTGCGGAGATCTAGGGGAAAGTAAAGAAGTATATCGAGGAGCAAAATGCTCAGAAAGGTGCAGCTGGCAGCGGCTCCGGTGACACGGAGACTCCTGCTACGCGGCTACTAGGAACCTGGATGGCGAGAATACCGGCGCGCTCCTGGCGAGAATGTAGCTCAAGACGGGGTAGATAATTAGGGGCTAAATGTTTGTAACTTTTGGGCAGTACTGCTGGCTTGGATGGTTGTAAGCCAACTTAAACTTTTGTGGTTTCGGTGCACAGGTTCTGGATGAGGAGCCTGCACTTCTAATGGACGTCTATCCGCTTATGATTAACTGTAATGGATTTTATGTCAGAGGCGCATTGTGGTCTCTCCATTGCGAGAGGTTTCCAGGGTCTAGTATGACCGGATATTTGAGATCTCGCTTCCGCCGCTTTCTTAGGAAAGAAGGATTTCTTAATAGGTTCTTCCATTCGGAATTCAACTCGACTATCCTAGAAGAGCGAAAAGCCCGCCGTGATGAGTTTAGACGAGAACATGGGGAATCCTCCACGTCTAGACTAAAAGATCCTAAGGAGGAGCTAGTCGAGGAGATGACATTGGACTTGGAGAACCATAGATATAGTTTTTATCTTCGCCCCAGAGGGGGCGAAGTGTAGGTTGTCTTTACGATGTATAGTGTGTAAGATGTTGCATGTGTGAACGATTAAGCATATCCCGAGTTTGGTTGGCGCGTACCTTTCTATTTTGACGTAGCCATTTCCACGATTGTGTCTTGAAATCGCACTTTTGTTTCAGCGGGCAAGCTTTAGGAAACATCATTTCTCCTTTGCTAGCCCCTCGGCATATCGCATAGGCAAAAAGAGAAGAACGTTGTCCCCTCAACCTTTTAAGGTGAGGGGATGGAATAGAGCGATGATGCTCAAGCGGCTCCACTGCTAGCCCCTTGGCATATCGCATGGGCAAAAAGAGAAGGACGCCGTCCCCCCCCCCCCCAACCTTTTAAGGCGAGGGGATAGAATAGAGCAATGATGCTCGAGCGGCTCCTTTGCTAGCCCCTCGGCATATCGCATAGGCGAAAAGAGAAGAACATCATCCCCCAACCTTTTAAGGCGAGGGGATGGAATGGAGCGATGATGCTCGAGGGGCTCCTTTGCTAACCCCTCGGCATATCGCATAGGCGAAAAGAGAAGAACATCGTCCCCCCAACCTTTTAAGGCGAGGGGGTGGAATGGAGCGATGATGCTTGAGCGGCTCCTTTGCTAGCCCCTCAGCATATCGCATGGGTGAAAAGAGAAGAATGTCGTCCCCCCAACCTTTTAAGGCGAGGGGATGGAATGGAGCGATGATGCTCGAGCGGCTCCTTTGCTAGCCCCTCATCATATTGCATGGGAGAAAAGAGAAGAATGTCGTCCCCCCCAACATTTTAAGGCGACGGGATGGAGTGGAGCGATGATGCTCAAGGGGCTCCTTTGCTAGCCCCTCGGCATATCGCATGGGCGAAAAGAGAAGAACACCATCCCCCCAACCTTTTAAGGCAAGGGGATGGAATGGAGCGATGATGCTTGAGCGGCTCCTTTGCTAGCCCATTGGCATATTGCATGGGAGAAAAGAGAAGAACGCCATCCCCCCCCCAACATTTTAAGGCGAGGGGATGGAGTGGAGCGATGATGCTCGAGGGGCTCCTTTGCTAACCCCTCGGCATATCACATGGGCGAAAAGAGAAGGACGTCGTCCCCCCAACCTTTTAAGGCGGCGGGATAGAATAGAGTGATGATGCTCGAGCAGCTCCTTTGCTAGCCCCTTGGCATAACACATAGGCGAAAAGAGAAGAATGTTGTCCCCCCAACCTTTTAAGGCGAGGGGATGGAATGGAGCGATGATGCTTGAGGGGCTCCTTTGCTAACCCCTCGGCATATCGCATAGGCGAAAAGAGAAGAACGTCGTCCCCCCAACCTTTTAAGGCGAGGGGATGGAATGGAGCGATGATGCTTGAGTGGCTCCTTTGCTAGCCCCTCAGCGTACCGCATGGGCGAAAAGAGAAGAATGTCGTCCCCCAACCTTTTAAGCCGAGGGGATGGAATGGAGAGATGATGCTCGAGCGGCTCCTTTGCTAGCCCCTCGGCATATCGCATGGGAGAAAAGAGAAGAACATCGTCCCCCCAACATTTTAAGGCGAGGGGATGGAATGGAGCGATGATGCTCGAGGGGCTCCTTTGCTAACCCCTCGGCACATCGCATGGGCAAAAAGAGAAGGACGTCGCCCCCAACCTTTTAAGACGAGGGGATAGAATAGAGCGATGATGCTCGAGCGGCTCCTTTGCTAGCCCCTCGGCATATTGCTTAGGCAAAAAGAGAAGAACGTTGTCGCCCCAACCTTTTAAGACAAGGGGTTGGAATGGAGCGATGATGCTCGAGGGGTTCCTTTGCTAACCCCTTGGCATATCGCATAGGCGAAAAGAGAAGAACGTTGTCCCCTCAACCTTTTAAGGCGAGGGGATAGAATGAAGCGATGATGCTCGAGGGGCTCCTTTGCTAACCCCTTGGCATATCACATAGGCAAAAGGAGGAAAACACTATTTTCAGTCGATGCCCATGCGAAATGCTTTGCCTGCTGATTTTTCATTTTATTGCTAATTGTGGCGCTAGGCCAGGTTTCATTTGCCAGGATTACGTCGCTGAATTTGTGTTCCCATGTGGTTTCTTGGTCTCGTTAGTTTGCATTGCCTATGTCTAGTTTCGACATGACACTAGAAAGTTGGAAGCAATGACACTAATTGGCCAAGTTGTTCATCTTGTTGCAGGTCCGCTCTAGTGATGGACGATGGCCGAATATCTACTCTCGCCATTCAGGGATGGAAGTTGCAAACAAGGAGCGATGGCCATCGAGAATTGTTGGAGACGACAATTGTAAGAAGCTAAAGTGTTTTTTAACACTTTTGCTCTTAGGACTACTACACCCCGAAAAGTAGTCAATACCCCCATTGGGGCTTGTGTAGCTAGCCATCTCTAGTCTAAGGTGTGGCCTATTGTCTTGGCATGCTGCGGGATCCTGATGCTTCCTATTCCTAGGATGTTTGGCTCTTGTGGCTTTACAACCTGTCTCCTTGTGCATTTCTAGCTTCCCTTACCACACCTCTCTGTTTTTGTGTGTGGCAAATGCCTTACTACCTATTGTCCTCGTGTGGCTACAGGACTTCGTCTTTGCATGAAATGCGCAAAGGCTCTCCTCTCTAGAGCTCTACCCTCTTGTTCTTGGATAGGAGTGTCCATGATTCCTAATTTGCCTATCGGCTTATGGCTCAAGTGGGCGGCTCTTGGCTGCTTATATAGTGCCGATCGCCTAGCGGGGTCTTAAATTTTGATAGGTATGGTAGGTTGCTTATTAAAGTTCCACTGGGTTAACGCTTTGGTCCTTTCTTGTACGCTAGGTTGTTGGAACCCGTTTTGGGGGTCAATTTGGTGCTATTCGCTGTTCTATGGCTTTTCTTAGCCTTTCCCTTTCGCCACCACTCCTGTCTAGTGATGCAGGTTTCTTTGCAATCTTTTTGGCTTTTGCTTCCGCCCACACTCCTTTTTGGTGTGATGTAGCATTGCTTAGGCTTCTCGGCCTTTTTCCTTTCGCTCACTCCTTTTTGGTGAGACGAGAGGTTGTTGCAGCCTATGGGCTTACTTAGGGTTGCATAATTTCCTATCGTGACGTTTCGCACGAGTGCGGAATGGCACAACCTATAATGGGGTTGCCCTTCGTCGATATTCACATCCTACCGAGGTCAGGCTTTGTTTCGACGTCTTATTTTTAAACTTGTTGTGGGGAAAATTTAATTTAACTTTAGAAAGGGTACATGGGATCACCTCGTTAAAAAACCTCATGCCTTTTCACGAAGGCTCCCCTAGTGAGGAAAAAGAGTGTGAACCCTTGTTTAATGTTTACATATCCAAAAAAAGAAAAAAATTACAATGCTCGTAGGGCGAAGATATTATGGGTAGAAGTGTCACAGATTGTCTGTGTTCCATGTGTGACTTGTTTCTATTCCTTCTTCGTTGAGCAACCTGTAGACTCCTAGTTTGATAATGTTCGCCACTACAAAAGACCCGTACCACTGTGACTATAGTTTGCCTTGCTTGTCAGGATGCCGTATTAGCACCATGTTGTCTGGGTTGATGTTCTTTCGCAATACTTTCTTGTCTCTCCAAGCTTTTGTTTCTTGATGATAAGAGTCCAAGTTCGACGCGGCTTGTATCCTAGTGGTTTCTGCTGCTTCAAGCTCTACATATTGCTGTATTGGAGTGGTTGCTGCAACTTTGGTGCAAAAAGATCCAAACTTGAGCTCTTCTAGCGTGATGGCTTCTTTGCCGTATAGTAGGCGAAAAGGGGTGAACCTAGTGGTCCTGGTGCGTGAGATGTTGTGACCCCAAACTGATGTGACTAGCTCATGTGCCCATTTTCCTTTAGGCATGTCGAATAATGCTTTTGATACTGAATTGAAAATCAAACCTTTTGCCCTTTCGACTGCCCCGTTGCAGTTTGGATGGTTTATGGATGCGAAAGCTATTTTGATCCCTAATTCGCTGCAAAAATTCCTAAAGTCCGTGCAGTCAAACTATTTTCCATTGTCGATTGTGATGTACGCCAATACGGTAGATAATTCTTTGCTAGACAAAACTAATCAGGGTACCCAAAGTGATCTTCGCTAGAGCCTTGGCCTCTATCCATTTTATGAAGTACTCCAAATCTACTGTGGCAAAGCATAGATTACCAGGTGTAGTCGGCAAGGGGCCGACTATATCGACCCCCCATCTCTACAAGGGCCATGTTAGGATGATTGACTTGGTCGGGTTGGCTGGGCCTCTCTACTTCTTGGTGAACATCTGACAATTTTCACAGCTATGGACTATCTCTTTGGCGTCTTCTGCTGTTGTTGGCCAGTAAAACCCTTGCCTCATCGCTCTATGGGCGATTTCATGTGGTCCTCTGTGTGCTCCGCACATTCCAGCATGCATCTCGGTTAGTAATTTGATTCCTTGGTCTCTGCTTATGCACTTCAACATTGGTGCGACTATTCTGCTCTTATACAACTCCCCTGCTATGATGGAGCATTGCTTTGTCCCAGAGTTCATTCTATCTATTTCATGCTTGCTTTGTGGTTCATAGGTCCCATTTAGGTAGGCGAAAATTGGTGATCTCCAATCCTTGCTCGCGATAGCAAGTATGACGCTAGGTCGCTCCTCTTCTTCTCGTATTGCTTTGTTTGTTAGGTCCTGATAGAAAACATCTACATGCATAGGGGCTTTTTGCGTGGCTGCTTTCACCAGTTCATCAGCTTTAGTGTTTTTGCTTCTTGGGATGTGACGAAGTGTGAAACCAGTGAAATGCTTTTCCATCCTTCTTACTGCTGCTAGGTATTTGGTCAATTCAGGCTCCTTGGCGGTGAATTCCTTCTCGACGTGCCCTATTATGATCTGCGAGTATGATTTGACTATGCATCTTCTGACACCTAACGCTTTGAGTTTTCGTAGACCTAGGAGTACTACCCCGTATTCGGCTATGTTGTTGGTTGTAAGGAATTCCAACCTTGCCGCGTAGCGCAACTTTGGACCCTTTTAGTGGTGTTAGAATTCCTACGATTCCTGCACCGCTTGTGCCCCACACTCCATCGCAATGTATAGTCCAAACTGGCTCCTTGAATTGTGTTGTGGTGTCATAAGCTGCTGGTGTCCAATCTATGATGATGTCTGTGAGTACTTGAGATTTGATCGTAGATATATGTTCAAAATCCACTACATATTCGTTCAATTTAGTGGCCCACTTCCTGATTCTTCCGATGGCTTTGCTATTGAGAAATAGCGCCTCCAATGGTTGCGCTGACAGTACTCTGATGCGATGAGCTTGGAAATAATGCTTTAGCTTTCTTGATGTGATGACCAATGTGCAAGCGATTTTCTCTAGTTTGGAGTAGTTGAGTTTTGCTCCTGACAGGGCTTCTAATACGAAATATACTGGGAATTTCTTTATCTTATTTTCATGCTCTTTTTCTTCGGCCAATGCAGCACTAACCGTTGTGGGCGAAGGTGCCAGGTATAGCAATAGCGTTGATGATGGCAAAGGCTTTGACAATGTTGTTAACTTGGTTAGGTATGCCTTTAGCTCGTCGAAAGCTTGCTGTTGCTCTAGGGCCCCTTCGAAATGGTCGGAGCTTCGCAATGTTTTGAAAAACGGTAGACCCCTTTTGCCTGACCTTGAGATGAATCTATTGAGTGCAGCAAGTCTTTCGGTGAGCATCTGAGCCTGCTTCCTATTTATGGGTGGCTTCATGCTTACTATTGTTGCTTTCTTTTCGGGATTTGCCTCTATACCTCTCGCTGACACTAAGCAGCTGAGCAATTTTCCTTTTTTGATGCCGAAGATGCATTTGTTGGGGTTTAACTTGAGCCGCTCTTTCTTAGGTTTTTGAATGTTTCCTGGAGATCTTGAATGTGGGTATCCCTTTTATCACTTTTGACCACGATGTCATTGATGTATGCTACTAAGTTTTTGCCTTTTTGCTTGTCGAACACTTCATCGGTCATTCTAGAGAAGGTTGGGCCTGCATTTCGCAGTCCCTCCCGGAGTGATGAAGCTTGTTTTTTCTTCATCGTCTGGGTTTAACCAGATTTGATGATATCCCAAAAAACAATCTAACAAACTCATCACTTCACATCCAGCAGCGATGTCGACTAGCTTGTCGATTCTTGGCAGTGGATATGGATCTTTTGGGCAACACTTGTTTAAGTCAGTGAAGTCTACACACATTCGCCATTTCCCATTTTTCTTTCTAACCATAACGACACTAGCTAACCACTCAGGGTATTGTACTGATCTGATGACTCCGGCATCAAGCAGTCTTTGCACTTCGACTTTCACCACTTCTACCCTTTCTACGGACATTTTCCTTAGTTTCTGTTTCCTCGATTTCACCCCTTTTGCTACATTGAGGTTATGCTGGGCAAGATCTCATCTAACACCTTGCAAGTCTTTTGTCGACTAGGCAAATACATCCTGATTTTCATGGAGGAATGGTATAAGACCCTCCTTTTTGTCTTTGGTGAGGTCTGACCCTATGTGCAAGCACTTTTCTGGCACTAGGCTTGACAGCGAGCTTTTCATAGTATCTTCTGTAGGTTGTGCTCTTACTTGGGCTACCTTTTTACTGTTTGGCTCCTTTGTAGGTGGCTTCTTAGTGACTTCATTTATGAGACTATACCCTAGTATTGGCTTGCCCTCTATTCGCCTGGATGCGATTTGGTCTCCATGTATTACGATTACACCGAAAGGGGATGGCATCTTCATGCACAAATAGCTTTGTTTTATCATGACTTCGAACTTGTTTAAAACTCCTCTACCGAAAATGGCACTGTACGGGTAATCCATGTTGACTATATCAAAAGTTATTATTTCTGTATGGACCTTTTTGCCTTCTGCGAAAGAGATAGGTATCGACTTCTTTCCCAACCATCTATCTTTTTCCACTGAAACCAAATAATGAGTTCCCAACTAGTTCCAACATTCTCTTATCAAGGCTCATCTGTTCGAAAGGCTTGATGAAGAGGATATTGGCTGAGCTACCATTGTCAATGAGGATGTTGTGCACGATGAACCTAGCTATGTTCACTGTTGCTATGAAAGCGTCTATGTGTGGAAAATCTTGCACCCAAAAATCATCTTCGTCAAAGGTGATTGGGACCGTGGACCAAGCCGATCTGTTGAGCGGTATCCTTAGTGAGACGGTGTGCACTCTTCTTTCAAACTCCCTTCTTGCTCTTTTGCTCTCGTGCTCTTGATTTGAACCGCCTATGATTGCGAAAATGTGTCCTTGGGATGGTAAGATGTTGTTTACAACTTGGTGCTCCTAGGAGTTCTCTTGCTTTGTCGACTGGAGTTGACTCGATTGTTGTTGTTCTTGCTGAACTGGCGAAGTCACAGCTGCTGCATGTCCTGGGTGCTGAGCGAATTGTTGATACATTAGGAAGGCCGGCTACTACCAGGTGTATGGGTGTTGGTTGTATCCATGCGAAAAGCTAGGATACTGAGGAACATAACTGCTTGGGGCCATGTAGGCGCCACTGAAACCTTGGTTGCATACCATTTCGCGGTTAGCGTTGTGGAACACATGATTGGGCGTTTCGTTGCTTTTCGCGACTTCATCTTTTTCTTTTAGTTCCCTCGCCATTTTTGTTGTATTTGCAATCCTTTGTGAAGTGCCCTGCATTTTTGCCACATACTGTGCAATAGGGTGTCCTCTGTGCCCTGCCCCTTCCTCTACCATCGCGGCCTCCTCGACCACCGCATTGGCCTTGGTTGAAACTTTGGTACTGCTGACTTGGGGGAGGTCCTGGGAAACCCTGCTCTATAGAAGAACCCTCTGGTTGCTCTTGCAAGTTGTTTATCACGTGGAATGGTCTCATGTTTCTTTGGTTCGGGTTTGGTGGTGGCCTGGGTGGATTGCCTGCTTGCCTCCTTGAGTTGCTTCTTCAAGTCATCGTCTGACCTGGCATATTGCCTCATTACCTTGAATAGTTCTCTTATCGAGGCTGGGTAATTCCTAGTGAAATGAGCTACGCACTAGCCTATGGCTAGCCCCTCGATGGCGGCTGCTATGACTGTCTCCTCTGGTGCATTCGGCACCTATGCTTTGGTCTGAATGAACCTTTCGGGGAACTCTGATAGGGATTCATTATCTCGCTGAATGCAATTTAGGAGGTCTCTTGTTGTTTTTGTCCCTAGATGGTATCCTTGGAAAGTGGATACTAGTTTTGCCCTGACCTAGCCCCATGACTTGATTGACAAAGGCTTCAACAAGGTGTACCAATCGTGCGCGATATCATCGATCGCCATGACGAGTGATTTGGTGAGAATATTGGCATCATCCCCCGCTAATGTTATCGTTGTTTCATAATTCACAAGGAACTTTCTTGGGTTCGTTTTTCTGTCGAAAATCAGGATACGAGGCTTGTAGCCGACTGGCCATGGATATAATTGGAGCTCTTTCGACAACGGTGAAGTTGGGTCATAAGCGCCTTCACCTTCATCGCGAAGGTTGCAGCCTGGTATTACGACGTTTTCATCAGTGTGAATGGTGCCTCTGGTGCCTGCTCCCTATAGCCCTTGCATTTCTCTTACCAATCTATTCCTCTAGATTTTAGCTTCCCTGATTGCTCTTTGTGTTTGCTCGGACCTATTTCGCACAGCAGCTTGTCTGAGCAACTGCTCCTTCTCGCCCTAAAGTCTGAGGATATCTTGCTGGTACTGATTTAGTGTCTTGAGGTTTCTTGCCTGCTCAGTGATCTCGCCATCCTCTTCATCTTCATCTTCTTGGGTTTCATTACCGTTGTGGTCCAGGGGTACTCCTTAGATGTCGCCTTCTAGCGTCTCTTCATGGCGGATGGGCAATGTGGATTCATCGCCCTATGTTATTGTCGCAGTGGGCTCTAGGGCGCGATGGAGCCACAGCCAGGTCTCTGTGGTGGTGGCGGCGACGACTACTTTCTTTGGAGGCTTCCGCCTTCTTCGCTCCCATCTTCGCCTTGTCTTTTTTGGGTGCCATGACAAGCTCGAGCAACAACCACGGTGGGCACCAATGTTGTTCTCAGACCGAAAGCCTTTCGAACACCAGTTGCTTGCGTGAGCGAAATCAGGCACGAAAGAAGACACAAGTGAAATAAAATGAGTCGCTCTATTTCCACCTGTTCCTCTCCCTTTACAGTCCCTGAGTGAGGGCTATTTATACACTGCCCGTAGGCTTCCATGGGACGAAAATGCCCCCACAACTACTCTTTATTCGAGGGAATATTCCTCGCCTGCCTAGGGTATGTCCACCATTTGGAGCTCCCGCCTACCCTGGTTAACAGCCAGGCTTGAACTGACCCGACCGGCTCCATTGTGATGTCGCCCCCTTGCCCGATAGGGCGGGTCCCCGATCATCAGTAAATGTCGGTCAGTCCTCTAGCGGTTAGCTCCTCCACCGGGTGAAACCTGCAATGACGTTGATAACTTCATTGTTAACAACTATTTGCCAAAGCGAATAGCTTGGCTCGGCTGAGCCCTCTCCTTGAACCAACGTCGCTTATCTTGCCGTGGCGAATAGGCGCACAGAAACCAGATAACGCGAGCCATGGACATCTCACCAAGGCGATGAATGGGCCACCGGCGACGCCGGTTCCGTCTGAGCAGGGCCAGAACTCAGTTATTTTCCATTTCGCTGGAGCGACATGGAAACCTCCATATGCTCTCTCTTATCTTCATTTCGCCCGTGCTAGACCTCTGGACGGCGAGCAAGGCGCACTAGGGGTGCCCAACGGTGGGGCCTGGCCCCCAACAGCTGCTTCAGGGAGAAGGCATCGAACCAGAATCGACGGAAGTCGTCTTCCTCCTCGAGTCTTCTGTCTGAACCTGTCCCTCTTGCTGTTCTTGCTTCCCTTCTCTGATCCTTGCTATTCCCGGTCTAAACTCCCTCTGATTCTCTAGATATTGTATCAAGTTACCCTGGTAACAGTGATTGGTAGTCAAGATTCGTGACACCATGTTGGTCGTTGCCCTTTCCAATGCCATTGCTATTGGCAGCTACCATCACCTCTACCCTGACACTATACATGAGCTATCCTCCAACGCCTTTTGGTCCATGAACCACACGAGCACCGTCTTGCCCATGCGGCATTCTCTAGATAACTACACTTTAGACAACTTTCGAATATTCGACAAAAGCACCCAATTACTAAGGAGGTTGCCTAAAAAGAAAGGTCATGGCTTAGGTCTTGTTTGGATCATTAGTTATTAATAGGTAGCTAGTTATAATAGCACATAACTAATATTAGCTAGCTATTAGCTGGTTTGGCCTAACTAGTGAAGTAGTTATTAAATAGATATTAGCTAACATTTAGCTAGACCAATTTGAATCAAATGAGCTAATTAGTAGCAGCTAACTATTAGTTCTATGAGTTCAAATAAGGTCTCATTCATTTTATGTGCCCTCTTCATTTAGACCTGAGCATTTTGTGAAGGGCTAATAAAAGGCTAGAAATTTGAGAACCTGAGTAGAAGCAGCTAACCGCTCTTTTTTGAGTTCGAGTAGGAAATCTGGACTCCAACAATAATCGAGAGAGGTACAAACGTCACCTTTTCCTTGCATAAAAATGATTTAGACAATTGAATCTGGTTGGCCCGATCCTTTCTGGGTTGGTCATCTCTGTCAAAGTGTCAAGCATAAAGTCCTAAACAGACACGGGCCCGACTTAACCGTCGGGCTCAGGCTGGACCGGCCCACGTTTGCTCAGGTCCACTCGGAACAGATACCAGCAAACGACATCTGTTCCCGTCCCTTTCACCCCTCGCCGCCGTCGTCGCCGCCGCGCTCGTATCTGCGGCTTCCCGCGCCGTATCCTGCGGAAGAAGTGTTTAACGGGCTACATCCCACCACTGCACGATGTCGGCAGCGGCGCGGGTGCTGCCGAAGGCGGTGACCTTCGTGACGGGCAACGCCAAGAAGCTGGAGGAGGTCCGCGCCATCCTCGGCTCTTCCATCCCCTTCCAGTCGCTGAAGCTCAACCGTGAGTACCTCCTCTCTCTCTCTTCCCCAATCCATCTTTGCCGCCCCGCATCTGCAGCCTTACACGAGTAGCAGCCTAGCAGAGAGGGTTTTAGCGCTAGCGGTTCAAGTGCGCGCCAGCATGACTCGGTGGCTGAAGGGGGTGGCGTCGCTGAGTTGTGGCCTTCGGGCTTGTGGTTATCTGCCAATTGAGGAATTGAGAATTTGAGATACACTGATACATTAACGCAGGAGCTCCCGGGTCTTGTTATATCTGATCAGCTGATATCGCTGATGGTACCGAATTCTTTGGTTTTTTTGTAACCGGAGATTCAGGACAGATAACACCACGTTCCCTTTTCTCTGACCAGTCAATTCTTCAGGGTGTCAGTAATTTGATAGCAAAGCTTCGCTGAAGTTTCTCAAGGACTTGCTGTGTGATATAATCAGGAAATTCATGCAACAGTTAGGTAAGAAACATTGAGGGCCTGTTTGGAATGTGGGATTTTTTTCCCCATTCCTGCGTTTTTCCTGTGAAATTGAACTGATTCCTGTGAAATTCCTGTGTGGTTCCTGTGAAATTCCTGCGTTCCAAACAGGCCTTGAAAAAATACAGATATATAAGGGCAGGTGGACTGCATCAGGCGTTCTGGGTTAAATAGACTTGTATACAAAGTGTTGTTTAGTTACTGATGACCAGAATTCTACACGCCTTGTGATTCTTTTCTTTTGCTGTTCTGAGATTAATACTGACTAAGAATTTGTTAATAGTTGGGGTTATCAGTGGTGGACACAGATACAAGAATCATATGTAGTTTGGTGCATGGAAATGGAAGTCTGGGCTACCCACATTTGAAATCAGATTCTGACATCCTACACTGAGAATTGATATTGCATCTCCAGTGTACTGCCAAATGCTCCAGAATAGCCAAACATCATATCAAATGTTAAAACAATATTTTTATAAAAAAATTCTGATGGAACTCATACAAGTTCACCACGACCACTACATCTAAAGCTTTTGATGATAGTCTTTACTTTCTCCATTCCAAATAGTTCACTTTGGCTCTGTCCTAAATCAAACTTTACTAACTTTGATCAAGTTTTAGAAAATATATTAACATTTACAAATTTTCAAATAAATGCACCATCAAAATGTATTTCGTGGAGAATTTAATGAAAACTATTTATAGTATATGATGCTTTTTTCTATAAACTCAGTCAAAATTAAAGAAGTTTGATTTAGGACAAACCCAAAGTGAACTATAATTTGGAATGGAGGGACTGCTTCATATTACTTCAGTGTATTGCTATTATTTTCTTTCTTAATACAAAACATAAATCTTTGTACACCTTGTCTGTTAAATTTGTATTTGGCAGTGCCAGAACTGCAAGGGGAGCCAGAGGACATATCCAAAGAGAAAGCACGAATGGCTGCATCTCAGGTACTTCCATGTTTCTGACCGCTCGCATATTGGGATATACATCCAATGAAATAACTTTCAGGTCTGGTTGAAATCTGCCATCTTGTTCTTCATATAGGTGAATGGGCCTGTACTGGTGGAGGACACCTGCCTATGTTTTAATGCACTCAAAGGCCTACCAGGTGATTTATTTGCATTGTTCTTCCCGTTGAGTTCTTGTAAATTGATTATGCAGAATTTGACATGCGCATCTTTCTGCTGCAGGACCCTACATGTAAATCCTTTTATTGCTCAAGCATTCTAACTATACAATCTTATCCCTAAGTCACACTTAATAAACATCCTTGGCCAGCATAACTCATTGACAGACTGTATCTTAATCTTTGGAGCCTTCAATGCCATTACTAATGTATCTGCTCTTTGTTTGGATATTTTGCATACATGAATGAACAGAAAGTGGTTTCTTGAGAAGATTGGGCATGAAGGTTATAGAGCCAACTGATTCTCATCTCTTGTGTTCCTAGTTCTTTTATGTTTTGACTAAATAACCTTGTGCACCAATTTTTTATAGGTTTGAACAATCTGTTAAGAGCTTACGAAGATAAATCAGCATTTGCTATGTGCATCTTTTCTCTTGCTCTTGGACCTGGAGAGGAACCAATCACATTTGTTGGAAAAACTGCGGTAAGATGTCATTTTTTCTTTGTGGAGTATATTTAGTAACTTCCTTTTGTTTTAGTAGCAAACCACAGTGGAACTATAATGTAGTAACATGTATACAAATTTTCTATTGGGAGCATAAAGAGAAAAATAATGAACCATTAGCTCTATCGGATTGTTAGTTAGCCTTGTTCTAACAGCATGATTGCTTTGTTTCACCCAGATAATTTGATTGTATCATAGCACTTTGATGAATGCTGCAGCATATCTATTTTGGAATGTCATGTTTTGAGACTGGCTCTCTTTGTGCAGGGAAAGATCGTACCTGCTAGAGGTCCTAATGATTTTGGATGGGATCCTGTATTCCAGCCAGATGGTTTTGAACAAACGTGAGTACAGTATTTTCCTGACAGTTCACACTCCTCCTGCATCCTTCTTCACACTGATTGCATAACATGTAATGCAGATATGCTGAGATGCCCAAGTCAGTGAAGAATGAAATATCTCACAGAGGGAAAGCTCTTGCTCTGGTGAAAGAACACTTTGCATCTGCTAGCTACACAGTTCAGAGCAATGACTCAGCTTAAGTTCGACTTTGGTTCCTAGACGAATGAACATCACATTCTGGAATGTAAACTGAACTAGTTTTAGTGGATACTGTGGTTTACTGTTAAGTGTATTCATAGATGTACTGTAGTTTGTTTGATTTCATATACTTGGTTGCCTATCAACTTACGATATTTCTTCACTGGATCAACATTAGAATCTGAAGGAATACTGCTTCTGCCCTCGATTATGCATTGCAAAAGAACCAAATTCACAAACTGGATAAACAAATTATCTTAGCAACCTTCAGTACCAACGCCGATAAGCCAAATGCACACCCAGATTTTCACACGAGAGACTACACACTATCTTCTTCTGCACTTCAGCAGCTGCAGAAGACATCAAAAGAATCGTTGCAACTCGAAGCCTAAAAAACTACCACTCTCTAGGGCCTCCTGAGCTTAACGTGGAGAGGCATCTCCTTGTAGGTGGTGACTCGTTCCTTGGCCTGCCGCAGCGGCCTTCCAAGAGATGATCTGCGCAAGAACTGGTGCCCAGGCTTGTCACTGCCAGAAGCACTCTCTGGATCGATCTTGCAGCTGCTGATGGCGAGCTGGACGTCCTCTATCTCGAACAAGTCCTCCGTGCGGTTGCCTGGCTGAGGTATTCTCATGGACTTTCTGCAGAGGGAAGGCCAATGATCTTAGCAAAACTCAACTGTCAAACAGAACTCAACTGTCAAAACGTCAGCAAGGGTTTTGAACTAGTGTTGTTTTACCGTCTCTGAGAGGCATCCCTATCCTTATCCTTCGGAAGCGCCACTTTCGCCGATGTCGTAGGTCCTAGAGCTGAAAAACATTGGGCATTCGGTCAGGCATTTAGACGAAGTCGATACCAGGTCATGCGGGATACGATAATCGGGTAACTCAGGATTGGGGATTATTACATCGAGATCTCAGCACCCGTTTCCTGCTGGCGTTCCCGGACCTCTGGATGCTCCTCGCACGCGATGCGTCCGAATCGGGCTCTGCATCGACCACATCTCCATCCTTGGTCTGCGCAGCTCTGTCAGGACCCAGATGCTGCGTCCTTTGCACAGGTGCGTTACGTCGCTGCATCGTCTTCTTCACATCCTGTAGCAAGAACACAATAGTCCGCATTGCACACCGTTGTTCATCAAAATGGAAAATGACCGGACATGGAAATCAACTGATTATAGGGAGAGAAAAATAGTGTCCTGGATCCGGCGTACCTCCAGGTCAGATGTTTTCACTTTAAGGCTGGCTCTTGAGCACGCAAGCTCATGTTGCAACGCTTTCAACTTCAGTCAGAAAAGAAATCAAGGCTCAGATTCTTGCTGAACATGCTATGAAGAAATCTACCGTGTCTGACGATGTCAAACTGTACTTACCCTGTTTCTTGCTAGGTTAACCTCCTGCAAAATTAATAAACAAAACGATGAGCGACTAAATATGCCCATGGCAGAGATGCTTAGCTGCAAAGACTTCAACCAATAACTGAACATTCTAAGCTTTCTTGCCGATAATTGGAGGACGAAGCAGAGGAACATACCGCCATCATCTGGGAATTGGTCCGCGCAAGTTCCGAGTTGGCAACGCGCAGCTTCTGAATCTCGGCCCCGCTCAACTGTATGATCTCGCTGCACAGACACCCAAACCAAAACTGGAGTTAGACCAAAAGGGGACACCCCAAGATCACTACTGCCCAAGAACCATGACCGGTAGAAGAATTCGACGGAGCAGAGCGCGCAGAGACTTACTCTCTCTCCGCGAGGTGCCTCACGAGTTCCTCGTTCTTCTGTTCCGGTAGAAGAGAAAAAAAGAAGAAGAGCGACGTTAGTCATACACGCCAAGACAACAATCAGGAAGAAGACGGGATTATGGAAGGACGATCTTACCTTGACTAGCTGCGCAAATTTCTCAACACCGCCCGCGCTCGCCGGTGCCGGCGCTGCCGGGCAAGCCGATTCGTCCGGCACCACCGGCAAGTCGGCCGGGTCGCGCTTGCTCAGGTTGGTGATGTCGCAGAGCGTCTTCCTCCTCGAGGCCCTGCGCTTGGGGGTCGACGCCGCGTCCGACGCCAGCGTCTTCTTGGACAGCGCGGCCGCTGGGGGCGAGACGGCCTGTTGGGGCGCGAGGACGGGCGCCTCCACCTCCATGGACTGTCTGTCAGTCATGGCGATGGGGGAGAGAGAGAGAGAGAGAGAGAGAGAGAGAGAGAGAGGCACGGGATGGAGATGCAGAGATATAGGGGAACCTTTGGTGGAGGACGGTTTTGCGGGGGTTGAAGACGGAAGAGGGGCGGCGCAACGGCTAGTTGGTAGGCTGCGCCCTGTTTGAGGCAGGGCTCTTGAAAGGGGAGCGGCGCAACGTTCAAACTGGAGTGTGGGTGCGGAGATCGGACATTCGGATCGGGGTGACCGGGTGAGTATACATATGGAAGGGACGGCCCGCTAAAGCCCGGCTCAAGCATGATACGGCCCATTAATAGTCGTTGTGCTGGTCCGGTCCACAATCTCGTGCCATGCTCGGACGATAAGACCCGTCTACACCCTCCATCTCAAATTATAAATTATTCTAATTTTTTTTAAAAAATAAAGCATCTTAAGTTTAACCAAATTTATATAATAAAATAATAACATTTATGATACCTAATAAGTATCATTATATTCTTAATTAATTATATTTTTATAGTATACCTATTTGATGCCATAAATTTTTGTAATTTTTTCTATAATTTTGATCAAACTTGAGATGATTTCACTATCCAAGAAAGTTGGAATCACTTATAATTTAATTAGGACGGAAGGGGTATTAAGAAACCCTACCTCTTTCCTTTTCGTCTCCTCAAGTCGTCACATCTATGACTGCCTCTTCTCTTTTTGCCTCTCCCTCACTACCGGCCCTCCTCTCTCCGTCTCTCCCTCCGCGTCGCCACTCCTCTCCGCATCTCTCCCTCCCGCTTCGTCAAGCGGTCAACCCCCCAACACCGATCCACCCCTGATGTTGATCCGCCCTTGGGCTCTCCCTCCCTAGTCCCCACTCCATCGAGCGGCCAAGCCCTCGTCCATCAACCCCGAGGCTGCTCCCCACGCTCCCAGCTAGAAGCGATGGCGGCAACTAGGAGCGGCTGAGTCGCCTTCCCTGGCCCTAAGGGTGGGCGGAAGCTTGGATCAACCAGCAGCGAGTCCCATCTTAATCCGTGGCTTTGTGAATGTGCTTGTGTGTTGATCTGTGTAAAATTGACTGCATCTGTTGATTTTTTTCTGATTTTTTACTAAGTTGAATTGTTGTCCAGGCTAGAATGGGCTACCGGGCCGCCTAGCTTGCCTAGGCCTGACCCTGGGCATGACAGCCGACACAACTAGATAGACGTGCCTTTTTGTGCCCGTGTCGTGCCTAAACGTGTATGTGCCGTGTCGTGCGACGACATATTGGACATGTAGATGGTTGAGGCACGGAGCACGAGCACGACCAACGGATCAGGTTTTGGTGTATGTTTGGTTTGTGGGCGATGATTGCATCATATATTTTGGTTGAGCAAATACAAGTTCAGTGAAATCATATTTTATAAAAGAAGGTATTTGGTGATTCTGCAAGAGCAAATGAAAAAAAAAAAACTATACTAGCTATTTGGTTACTTGTATGATTGATGCAGTTTATCTAACCTGAGACTATGACAGGTGGGCTTGTTCTCCCGGGCCCAACGGATATGATGGTTGATCTGGCCGTATGCGGAGATGCTGCATGTGCGCATGTAGCTGACCCATGGATCCAAGCATCACGGGAACCAATGCCCTCCTACACACTAGCATGCATCGGGGTGTCAGCAGAATCAAACACGCCCTTAATGTTTGGAATATTTTTGTAAGAGTAAATTCCACGTTCATCGAGGTACCTAAACATTATTCAGGTCTTACGGTAATCCTATCAAATCTCCGATCTTCGTGTTTAGCCTAGAGTATCTAAACCTGTTTAGCCCTCCTACGCGCCTAGGGCCACCGGACCCTGGGTTTGCCACTAACTACCATGACTGTTACAAATCTAGCCATCAACTACAGTTAATCCGTCACTAATCAGCTCAAGCGTCGAACCCAACCCATCCTGGGTCGGGCTCATCCGTGCGCGTCATGCCCATGCCAAGGCTCGGCCAAGCCTCCAAAGAAAAGCAACGAACATGGTTATCTTATCCCAAGCCATGGATGGATATCTCCTTTTTGTGTTGGTGTGGTGAATGAATCTACGGATTTTGTAGCTCACGCGCCGCCGATTCTTGGTCCTCGGTGGATGCAAGCGAAAACGGGTGTTGGGTTTTGGCAAGTAAAGATGACGTTGACGTGACCTACGGACATGCCGGCTTCTGTGAGTTGAAGAAGGATAGCTGCAGCTGCAGTGGAATCCGTGCTTTCACGGAACGGCGGTCTCTTGAGGGCGTGGTAATCCTGATCTGCGGATGCTTGCTGCCGTTACTAAGTGCAGACAGAATCCTATAAAGATAGATTAATCGGTGGAGATACGCATGATTAGAAATTGGATGGTGACTAAAGGCGCAGAGACAGCGATTTAGATAGGTTCAGACCGTCTGATCGACGTAATATCCTACGTCTTGTGTCTTTGGTGTATTGTATTGAGATGTATGTAGATCGATGTCCACTAGAAGACCTCTGCCTCTCCTTATATACTCTAGAGGGGTAGGGTTACAAGGAAAGTATCATATTTGGTATTATACAAAATCTTACGGTGCACGTCGACCAGTGTCGTGTACGTCTTGAGCTTGTGGGCTAGGCCATCTCTGATGGTGCGTCTCATGTCTTATCTTATGGATACCGGGGGCCATACCCCCACAGTTAGTCCCCGAGCCTGGCAGTAGATGACGTAGTCACGTGATGCCAGGGTCAGAAAGTAGAAGAAAGGCAGAAGACCAGTCGAGCAGGCAACCAGCCCACAGGTGAAGCCCTGAATTGGAAAGCGCGCATTCACAGCATGGTGAAGTGTGCCCACTTAATCCTCGAGCCTGCTGGAAGATGAAGAATGAATTTTGTAGCAGGGTCAAAGAAAAAAAGTCTGAAAGCTTACCGACGTCGTCTGACATGCGCGTATGACCCTAGACGTGCTGCCCAAGATAAACACTCTAATCCGAACACCATGGAGTAGCTTGATAGCACACCGATGAGGCGTAGCAAGAGCCAACCATCGAGGGAGTCTTCGGCGTAGCTGGCGACATCCGAGCACCGAGGAGTCTCCAACGTAGCTGGCGATGTCTGAGCACCGAGAAGTCCCCGGTGTAGCTAGCGACGTTCGAGCACCGAGGAGTCCTCGGCGTAGTGGGCGATGTCTGAGCACCGAGGAGTCTCCGGCATAGCCCGCGATGTTCGAGCACCGAGAAGTCCCCGACGTAGCCCGCTGAAAGCATCTAGGCCCCTAGTTGGGTATTGGTGATTAATGACAATACGTTATTACTATAACTAACGTGTGTTTTGCAGAGACAATTAAGTTAGGTCATGGTAATGGAGATTGATTGGGCTAACATGGTTGTCATGCCCCTACGATGGAAATCGTTTCGGTTTTCAAAGGATGGACGACAAGGCTAAGGATGGACTAGTTCTAAGTGTCGTTTGGAGTTGTAGAGACATTTAGAGTAGTTTAGAACTTTGTTTTTTCTTTGGCCGTACTATTAAGGGTGGTATGGACGGGTAGCTTAACCTAGGTGAGTCTAGTGGGTTAGGTGTGGTGCACACTTGTTAAATCTAGCACTAGGTAGCTCCTAAATAGCCCTTAGATCAATTGGAGCAAACTTTATTCACGCATGATTGAGAGTTAGAAGTGAATGGAAGGTCAAATGTTGACCGGACGCTGGTTTCAGTGTGACCGGACGCTAGCGCAGAGTCTGGTCAGTTCATTTGATTAAGGTAAAATCGTCTGACGTTGAGAGGTGAGTGACCGGACGCTAGGTCCCAACGTCCGGTCGACTCCAGTAAGGTTCTAGAGAGGGAAAATCATGACTGGACACGTCCGATCAGTGTGACCGGACACTGTCCAGCGTCTGGTCACAACTTAAACTGCACAGAGATGGGTGAACTGGTCGGAGCGTCTGGTCACCTTGACCAGAGCGCCCGGTTACCCCGCAGAGGCACATAACGGTTCATTTTGAACACGGGTGTATAAAATACTTCCTCTATTCATGTGAGGAGGTACTTTTGCTCATTCCAACAGCTGAGAAACACCCTTGAGAGTGCCAAGAAGAGCAAGGTCCTAGTGAGATAATTAAGATTTGAGAATCTAAGAGTGAGACCTCATTAGTGAAAACAAGAGTAGCAAAGTGTGCATTCATCCTTCTCATTAGGCTTGTCATGGTCAAGTGAGAGTTCGTGCTTGTTACTCTTGGTGATCATCATCACCTAGATAGCTTGGTGGTGATTGGGAGCTTGGTAATCATTCGGCGGAGCTTCTGGATGACCCAACTCAAGTTGTGATCGGTTGTGGGTGATTCACCGCGATAGAGTGTCAAAGAATCAACCCGTAGAGAGCACTTGATCCTTATGCGGATCAAGGGGGAGCTACACCCTTGCGTGGATGCTCAAACGAGGACTAGTGGGGAGTGGCGACTCTCCGATACCTTGGCAAAACATTATCGCGTTCCTCCTTCTCTCTTTACTTTGAGCATTTACTATGAGCAATTTAATTCTTGTCTTTATATTTATAGAATTGTCATGCTAGAGTAGGATTAGAATTTAGGTTGCAAGTTTTTTTGTGCGGTAGAACATTAGAAACACTTTCTAGGCACAAGGGGTGAAGTTGGGTTAACCATAGGGTTTAATTATTGCAAAGAAATTTAGAATTAGTCCAATTCACCCCCCTCTTGGGCATCTTGATCCTTTCAATTGATATTGAAGCCTCGTGCTCACGTATTTAGGCTTAACCACCTAGAGAAAGATGTCTCACGGGGATGGACCTCCTCCTATCTTTGAGGGGGATGATTTTTTATATTGAAAAATCCATATGGAGGCGTATTTAGAAGCTCTAGATGTTGGAATACTTAGAGCCGCCTCACAAGGCTTCCCAAAACCTCAGGATGCTACACACCTACAAGGCGATGAGGTGAATTATGAAAAATAGAATGCAAAGGCTCGAAACACCATCTTTAGAGGCCTTTGCAAAGATGTGTTTAATCAGGTGAGGAACTACAAGGATGCCCATGCACTATGATCGGACATTTGTGTGCTACATGAGAGAACTAAGAGCGAGCATGAGGAACGCATTTGAGATGCTTCCTAAAGAGAGTACTAATAAAATATACTCATGCTTGAATGTTCTTATAGAGGAAGTCAACGGGCTTGGACTCACTCAAATACAACCATCCGATGTTGTAAGAAAAATCTTGAGTGTCCTCCCCATTGATAAATATGGGCATATTGTGATTGTGCTTTATCAAGGTGATCTTTCTACCGCTACACCAACATAAATCTTGGGAAAGATCAATACTCATAAGATGTACATGAACATCACACCACAAGATGGCTCATCCTCTACTAAGAAGAAAGACAAGGACTTAGCATTCAAAGCTAGCCAAGAGAAGGGCAAAGCAAGGCTTGAATATGAGAGCTCAAGTGATGATGAAATTGATAATATAAGTCTTGCTCTCATGGTGAGAAGAACCGCCAAGATGCTAAAGAAGCTTAACAAGAGTGGCATCAAGTTTGATGGCAAGAAAAAGAAGTTCTTCACTAGCTCTAGAAGGAAGCCAATCTCGAAGATGGATTGCTACAATTGTGGAGAATTTGGTCATCTAGCACACCAATGCACAAAGCCCAAGAAAGACAAGTACAAGAACAAGTACAAGGGCAAGAAAGATGACTCAAGTAATGAAGAAGAAGATGAGAAGAATAAAAATAAGCCAAACAAGAAGAAGGATGGCAAGAAGAAAGACTTCCACAAGAAAAAGAAGAATGGCAAGGCATACATCGTTGGTGATTAGCTCACGGACATTGATTCATCAAGTTACTCATCCGATGATGATATTGATAATGAGAAGGTGGCCACCATTGTGATTGACTCTTCATCATCTTCACCGACACCATCGACATCATCCTCTACACACCTATGCCTTATGGCCAAAGGTGAACGCAAGGTATCAAATAATGATGATAGTGATAGTGATAGTGATAGCGATGATGATGAATATGAATCACCTTTATATGATGATCTTATTAAATTGCTAAATCAATATACAAAGATTATTAGAAAGACTAGAGCTAAGAATGACAAGTTAGAAGCTAAGAATGATTCTCTTTTAGCCAAATATGATGTAGCCGAAAAGGCTAGTGTTGAGCTTAGAGAAGCAAATGATGTTATGTCATCCAAACTCAAAGAGCTCAAATCTTCTAAGAAATAGCTTAAAGATAAATATGATAAACTTGAGAGGATACACAATGAGCTCATCAGTAGCCATAATATGCTAAAAGATGAATATACTACTCTTAAGATTAATCATGATAATCTTGTCATTGCTCAAGAATTTATATCCAATGAGCCACATAATGCTACTAACGATGTTGTTAAGATTGATATAGCTATATCATGTGATGATTTGATCATTGAGAGCATTGAGAAAAGTTCTAGTAGTAAGGGCAAGCAAGTGGTTGAGACTAACAACTATGATGAGTTTGTCAAGCTCAAACATAATAATGAAAAGCTAAAGAAAGATCTTGAAGAGCTCAAAACCACCAACACTATAGTGCTAGAAACTCTTGATCATGGTGATGACTTGATTCTTGAGAATGAGAAGCTCAAAGAAGAGAATAAGAAACTCAAGGAAGAGAAAAAATGATGCACTCAAGGAAGAGAACAAGAAGCTCAAGTTAGAGAAAGAGCATCTCAAGATTGGATTGAGCAAGTTCACGAGAGACAAGCATCTTCAAAGTGAGCTACTAATGAACACCGTCATGAAGATGGATAGAAGTGGCATTGGGTACATAGAAAATAAAGAGAAGAAGGCTCAAGCTCAATAACAACAACAAAAGTTAAAGCCAAAGAAGTGTTTTGAGTGTGGACAAAAAGGCCACTTTGCCCATGAGTGCCAAACTCCACCACCACAACCCTTGCCCAAGCATGCTAGATATTTTGCTTTCAATGCTCATTACATGCTTAGAAAGGATTCTAGTGGAAAGATGAAAGTCATATTCTTAGCACCTCCCAACAAGAATAGGCCTAAGAAAATTTGGGTAGCAAAGTCACTTGTTGAGAAGGTGAAGGGCCCTCAATAAGTTTGGGTTCCTAAAGCTTGATCTCTTGTGTGTAGGTGAACTACAAGACCGGTGAAAGTCATTGGATAATTAATAGTGGTTGCACACAACATATGACCGGTGATCCTCATATGTTCATCTCACTAGATGAAGAAGTAGATGGACAAGAAAGAATCACATTTGGAGATAATTCAAAGGACAAGGCTAAAGGATTGGACAAAGTGGTAATATCAAATTATCATTCTATCTCAAATGTGCTATATATTGCTTCATTAAGCTTTAACTTGCTATCTGTTGGACAATTGTGTGATCTTAGCTTTTAATGCCTATTTACCGAGAAGGAAGTGGTTGTATCCAAGAAAAATGATGATCAAGTGATATTCAAGGGATTTAGATACAACAACCTATATTTAGTGGACTTACCTCCGAAGATGCTAACTTGAAGACATGCCTATTCACCAAAACAATACTTGGGTGACTATGACATAGAAGACTCGCTCATGTTGGGATGAGCTCACTCAAGAAGCTAATGAAAAATGATTTGGTGAGAGGGTTAAAGGATGTGAAGTTTGAAAAGGACAAGCTTTATAGTGCATGTCAAGCTGGCAAGCAAGTTGCAAATACTCATCCAATAAAGACTTTCATGTCCAATCACAAGAGTACTAGAACTCCTTCACATGGACTTATTTGGACCAACAATATACAAGAGTTTTGGAGGAAATCTTTATTGTTTTATGATTGTTGATGACTACTCAAGATACACATGGGTGTTCTTCCATCATGACAAATCTAAAGTTACATCATGCTTCAAGAAGTTTGCCAAGAGAGCACAAAATGAGTTTGAAGTGAAGCTCAAGAAGATTAGAAGCGACAATGGGAAAGAATTTGACAACACAAATATAGAAGCCTATTGTGATAAAGTTGGTATCAAGCATGAGGTCTCCGCAATATATACTCCTCAACAAAATGGTGTAGTTGAGAGAAAGAACCGGGCCTTGATCACACTAGCAAGAACAATGCTTGATGAGTACAACACTCCCGAAGCTCTATGGGCAGAAGCTATCAAGACTGCATGCTATACATCCAACCATCTATTTCTTCAAAAGTTTTTTGGCAAGACACCTTATGAGTTGCTCAATGGGAAGCAGTCGGATGTCTCTTTCTTTAGGGTGTTTGGTTGCAAATGCTACATCTACAAGAAGCGGCAACACCAAGGGAAGTTTCAAAGATGTTGTGATATTGGTTTTCTTGTTGGTTACTCATCAAAGTCCAAAGTATATAGAGTATTTAATCATGCCATTGGCTTGGTTGAAGAAACATATGATGTGGAATTTGATGAATTTAACGGCTCCCAAGGAGCACATGAGAATCTTGATGATGTAGGTAATGAACCATTGAGGGAGGCCATAAAGAATATTCTGGTTGTAGACATTAAGCCTAATGATGATGAAGATGATGTACAAGTGCTCAATCCACCTTCTTCATCAAATCTGCCACAAGATGATGATAAAGATAAGAGACTAGAAAATAAAGACACTCATGTCTCCCATGAGCAAATGGTGACACAAGCACATAACGTTGATGCTCCACAACCTCCCCCTCAAGTGGTTGATAGAAGAAATTCACCTCTACTACAAGCTCATCCATAAGATCTCATCATAGGGAGTCCATCAAAGGGAGTAATGACTCGATCTCAAAAGCTTGCTTCATTTATTGAATATCACTCTTTTGTCTCTTGCTTTGAGCCTACTAAGGTAGAAGAAGCTCTTCAAGATCTAGATTGGATAAATGTCATGCATGAAGTGTTGAACAACTTTACCCGCAATAAAGTTTGGACTCTTGAAGAGCGACCATAAGGTGTAAGAGTTATAGGAACAAAGTGGGTGTTCTGCAATAAGCAAGATAGTCAAGGTGTTATGAGGAACAAGGCAAGACTAGTTACAAAGGGGTTCTCTTAAGTTGAAGGTTTGGATTTTGGAGAGACCTTTGCACCGGTTGCAAGACTAGAAGCCATCTATATCCTCCTTGCATATGCATCACATCATGAAATGAAACTATATCAAATGGATGTGAAAAGTGTATTTTTAAATGGCTTTATTAATGAACTAGTCTATGTTAATCAACCTCCTAGGTTTGAAGACCCTAGATATCCTAATCATGTTTATAGGTTGTCCAAGGCGCTATATGGGCTTAAGCAAGCCCCAAGAGCTTGGTATGAGCGCCTTCGGGACTTCCTCATTGAGAAGGGTTTCACCATTGGGAAGGTCGACACCACACTATTCACCAAGAAGCTTGATGGACATATCTTTATTTATTAAGTGTATATTGATGATATCATCTTTGGATCATCAAATGAAGATTCTTGCAAGAGTTTGGTGAATTGATCTCGAAGGAGTTTGAGATGTCAATGATTGGAGAGCTTACATTCTTTCTTGGTTTTCAAGTCAAGCAAATGAGAGAAGGGATTTTCATCTCTCAAGAGAAATATACAAATAATCTTCTCAAGAGATTCAAGATGGATGAATATAAACCAATCAAGACACCAATGTCAACTAATGGACATCTCGACCTAGATGAGGGAGGTAACACGGTTGTTCAAACTCTCTACCACTCTATGATGGGTAGCTTGTTATATTTAACCGTATCTAGGCCCAACATCATGTTTAGTGTGTGTATGTGTGCTAGATTTTAAACTAATCCTAAGAAAACTTATTTGATTGCCATAAAAAGAATCCTTAGGTACCTCAAGCATACACCAAGCATTGGCCTTTGGTATCCCAAAGGAGCTATATTTGAATTAGTTGGCTATTCCAATTCAGATTATGCCGGTTGCAAAGTTGATAACAAAAACACATCCGGAGGGTGCCATTTGCTTGGTAGATCACTTGTATCTTGGTCCTCCAAAAAACAAAATAGTGTGGCTTTGTCCACCACCAAAGCAGAATACATTATCGTGGATGCTTGTTGTGCACAAATTCTGTATATGAAACAACTTTGCTAGACTATGGTGTAGTTATAGAAAAAGTACCTCTTTTGTGCGACAATGAAAGTACGGTAAAACTTGCTAATAATCCGGTTCAACACTCTCGCACCAAGCACATAGATATCCGCCATCACTTTCTTAGAGATTATGTTGCAAAGAATGATATTTCATTAGAAGGTGTAAGGATCGAGGATCAATTGGTAGATATCTTCACTAAACCGCTAGATGAGGCGACTTTTTATCAATTGCGGAATGAGCTCAATGTTCTTGATTTTAGTAACTTCACTAGAAAATAAGCTCGTATTGTCCCTTGCATTGCATCATAATATACAACATGTTTAATCTTTGGTAATACATATAGGGCTTGTCTAACATGGTTAAGATAACCGTCAAAAAGTGAGTGAAGAAGCTTAACCTTAGACTTGCTTGGATTTGAGGGCTGCCACGGCCAAGCAGGTGCAGCAGCTCAGGTTTGTTCAGTTTGAAGACTAGTTTTCGTCGAGGTAGGATGAGCGTGCATCATAGGGCTTCTACACACCACTTCAGGAGGATTTTTATCATGCATATCTTAACAATGGGGCTGTATTTAGATCACAGATGGTGTGCGACATTGAGTCCATTGTAGCAGTAGCTCGAGAGCATATTCGCCATTACCTATCCTACCTATCAGGGCTGATAGACTTACTTGGATGGACAGGCTTATATGTTCCATCTTGGGTCCGTGAATTCTATGCTACACTTTGGATTGACCCACAGCACAGATTTATACATTTTGCTTTTAGAGGTAGAGACTACAGGCTGATGAGCTTTAGGGTTAGAGAGATACTCAGGCTTCAGAAGTAGCCCATCTGGCTACATGAGGTGTACTATGGACTGGCAGAGCCTCCCAAATGCCCTCATGGCGGCCTTGTACCCCTACAGATCTAGTCCGCCATTGCTTCATAGAGCCTTTCGACGAGGGGTCGAGCAGGACACCCAAAGACCTCACTCCTACAGCTAGAATGCTTGATGCTATTATGAGGAGGACCCTGCTTCTGAGGATGGGATATTGTGAGGGCCTGACTCGCATACAGTTATGGCTACTGAACTCTCTAATGCAGCAGACTATTTTTGATATTTGGGATCTCTTGCTATTAGAGATGGAGGATACTATTATAGAGGGGTTCAGAGGTCATCGACAGTTGCCCTATGCTCACTAGATTACATTCTTGATTCATAGGGCAGCGACAGTGAGACCTCCAGAGATGCTAGCAGAGCGCAGTGGTGCTACTATAGAGTTCCCTGTATACAACATGACTCAGATGCTGCGCCATAGTATAGGGAGGACACCTAGCCAGCCGCACCGTTATCCAGAGGTGCCAGAGACTATAGCCCAATAGGATGAGACCATTAGGGGTATAGCAACCACAGAGGAGGAGGAGCTTGATGCTCAGCAAGAGGGGATGGTCGAGAGCGACCCTAGTGACAGCTCAGATGATGACTACCAGACTATCCCTCAGATGCCTCCATGATGACATGATCATGAGGGTGATAGCTCTAGTTCAGCTCCACCTGCACCACAGACAGACCCCGCTCTACTTGCTATCTTGAGCAGATGAGGCAGGATCAGGCTCACCAGGCTCAGGAGACCGCTGCAACATTTGCACAGTTTTAGACTAGGTAGGATGAGTTTCAACGACAGCAGCAGGCGATCCAACAGCAGTAACAGGCTATATAGCAGCGTAGTAGCCCATGCATCATCAGCAACTCCTCATGCAGTAGCAGCTTCTCGGGTTTATGCAACATGTTATGATAGCTATTGGGGCTCCACCGCCACAGCCTTCACCACAGATCAGCCAGCCTACCACCACTTCTATGACTCTAGCTTTACAGCCTAGTGGGTTTTAGAGTCAGGGACAACCACCAGCATAGTTTTCTTCTCCTACTGAGTAGGTGTCCTAGTGGTTTGCCTCACCAGTGCCAGCTCCGTAGTTCACACCTTTTCAGACGAGCTTCATACTAGCCCAGACTTCCTCCCTGTTAGTGCTCGATACTATAGTTTCTAGGAGCCTTGGTGCTACCTTCAGCAAGTTGACAAGGCAACCTACTCCGTCATATCTATATGTCACAGGTCCTTCCACAGTTGCACCTATTACCGAGACTACAGAGACGCTCCTTTCTTTAGTTGCATCATCAGAGCCACCTACTACAGTCATACCTATAGAGTCTCAGGCCACACCTATCCCTGATCCAACCCAGACTGCTTTAGCATCACTTCCAACTATAGAGGGTCAGACAGCTTAGAGCTTAGGATCAGATGATGATGACACATAGTTCCAGCTCGCTCCTCAGTGCCCGACTCGTCTGCTGCAGCCCCACCGATCGACCCTTAGGTTTTGGTGTTTGACGTCAAAGGGTGAGAGGGATCGAGTATGTTAGACTTAGGGGAGCGACTTATCTAGGGTGAGTTTAGCTTATCTATTATATTTGGTTTTTATGTGTGATACACTATTATGCATTCATATATTTACTTTCATGCATCGAACTATATTTATGTGATAGTGATATCTACGTGATCGTGATATTTATGTGATATGTGACTTGTGTGCTCTCTATGTTAAATTATTTATATGTCATATCACTTGTATTATGCTCATTTGCTTTGCTTCCGTGTTTTACTCCGATATAAATGAGCTTTATTACTTGTACTCATGCTTATTTCATATCTTTTGAGTACATCATGTTGGTTTGGGTCATATAAGCTTGCCTAACACTTTTGTTCTTATTGTCAAAAGCTTATATGAACCAAGCATGTTGAAAACCTCATCTCTTTTGCATACTCGAGGTGGTATTGTCATCAATCACCAAAAATGGTGAGATTGAAAGCATCTAGGCCCCTGGTTGGGTTTTGGTGATTAATGACAATACATTATTACTATGACTAACGTGTGTTTTGTAGAGACAATTAAGTTAGGTCATGGTAATGGAGATTGATTGGGCAAACATGGTTGTCATGCCCCTACGATGGAAATCATTTTAGTTTTCAAAGGATGGACAACAAGATTAAGGATGAACTAGTTCTAGGTGTCGTTTGGAGTTAGAGACACACTTAGAGTAGTTTAGGACTTTATTTTTCCTTTGGCTATACTATTAAGGGGGTATGGACGGGTAGCTTGACCTAGGTGAGTCTAGTGGGTTAGGTGTGGTGCACACTTATCAAATCTAGCACTAGGTAGCTCCTAAATAGCCCTTAGATTAATTAGAGAAAACTTCATTCATGCATGATTGAGAGTTGGAAGTGAATGTAGGGTCAAATGCTGACTGGACGCTGGTTCTGGTATGATTGGACGCTGGCGTAGAGTCCGGTCAGTTCATTTGATTAAGGAGAAATCATCTGGCACGACCGAACGCTAACAGGTGAGTGACCGGACGCTAGGTCCCAGCGTCCGATCGACTCTAGTAAGGTTTTAGAGAGGAAAAATTGTGACTGGACGCGTTCGGTCACAACTTAAACTGCACAGAGGCGGGTGAACTGACTGGAGCGTCCGGTCACCCCGTAGAGGCACATAACGGTTCATTTTGAACATGGGTGTATAAATACTTCCTCCATTCATGTGAGAGGGTACTTTTACTCATTCCAATAGCTAAGAAACACCCTTGAGAGTGCCAAGAAAAGCAAGGTCCTAGTGAGGTGATTGAGATTTGAGAATCTAAGAGTGAGACCTCATTAGTGAAAGCAAGAGTAGCAAAGTGTGCATCCACCCTTCTCATTAGGCTTGTCATGGTCAAGTAAGAGTTCGTGTTTGTTACTCTTGGTGATCGCCATCACCTAGACGGTTTGGTGGTGATTGGGAGCTTGGTGATCATCCGGTGGAGCTTGTGGATCACCCAACTCAAGTTGTGAGCAGTTGTGGGTGATTCACTATAACGGACTATAAAAGAATCAATCCGTATAGAGCACTTGATCCTTGTGCGGATCAAGGAGGAGCTACACCCTTGAGTGGGTGCTCCAACGAGGACTAGTGGAGAGTGGTGACTCTCTGATACCTCGGTAAAACATCACCGCGTTCCTCCATCTCTCTTTACTTTGAGCATTTACTTTGAGCAATTCAATTCTTGTCTTTACATTCATAGCATTGCTATGCTAGAGTAGGATTGGAATTTAGGTTGCAAGTCTTTTTGTGTGGTAGAACATTAGAAACACTTTCTAGGCACAAGGGTTGAAGTTGAGCTAACCGTAGGGTTTAATTATTGCAAAGAAATTTAGAATTAGCCCAATTCACCCCCTCTTAGGTATCTTGATCCTTTCACCCACGACGTCCGAGCACCGAGGAGTCCTCAGCTTAGCTGGTAATGTCCAAGCATCGAGGAGTCCTCGGCGTAGCCCACGATGTCTGAGCACTGAGGAGTCCTTGGCTTAGCTGGCGACGTCTGAGCACCGAGGAGTCCCTGGCGTAGCTGGTGATGTCCTAGCACCGAGGAGTCCCCGGTGTAGCCCGCGATGTCCGAGCACCGAGGAGTCCCCGGTGTAGCTGGCGATGTCCGAGCACCGAGGAGTCCCCGACATAGCTGGCGATGTTCGAGCACTGAGGAGTCCCTAACATAGCTGGCGATGTCCAAGCATCGAGGAGTCCCCCGCATAGTTGGCGATGTCTGAGCACCAAGGAGTCTCCGACGTAGCCGGCGATGTCCGAGCACCGATAAGGTGAAGTGGGGTGAAGTGTGCCCACTTAGTCCCTGAGCACGAAGAATCCGAGCGTAGAGGAATAACCGGCATAGCTGGCAATAAAGCATGAGCGATGAACAGTCTGGTCAACTAGTCAGCAGCGAAGAGAGCATTGAGTAGATGCGACCGGCGAATAGTCCAATCAACTAGTCGGTGATGGAGTCCATGAACCAAGCGGTCCGACCAGTTGATCGGTGGAGAAGTCCGAGCACCAGGTGGTCTGGTCACCTAGATGATGATCCTGCAATACAAATATGTAGAGTGGATAGTACATGATGTAAAAATATATGAACTCTAGAGAAAAATCAGCAATAGCGATGAAATAGCGTATGCAGCTCGGCGATCAGTTGGTGTGAAGATGTATTTATATTTAATATAATCCACCTAATAAGTTAGTGTATAGCTGAGTCTCCAGCCCTAGCTAGCCTGTTAACCATAACACAGAGCGCGGAGTTCGTGTGCGTGTAGGAAGAACAAAGCGTCGCTAAGGAGCCGCTGTCGACCACCCATAACACAGAGGGCAGACGCTCGTACACGTGTAGGGAGGAGCCAGAGATATGGCCATCTCTGGGGACATTCGAGCGTCAACATGACTGTTCGGGGGTTCAGAAAATCGTTTAAAGAGCAAACATAGAGAAAACAGTTTGGAGAAACATTATGGCAATATACGAAGATTAGAGAATATTTAGAAAAATATTAAAACATGACTTAGCTTTAAATAGAATGTCTGATCAATGATATATGGCGTTATCTGGTCGGCGTTGACAAAATTGCCCGACCCTCAAGCTTCTCGAACTGTCGTCACGGCGGCAGTCACGGTCGTCACGACATTGTTCTTCGTGGCGATCATCGTTGCGGCGCGGCATGGCTCGCTTGATGCATCCGGACGGAATCCACTGTTGGACTTGGACTCAAAACTGCTTTTCCTTGAAGCGTTGATCCACCGTATTTGGAGATTGGATTTGATGGATCAGGGAAGCATAAGCAAGCATAAAAAAATTATGCCTTGCATGCCTGACGTAAATATCTTTATTATTTCCATAATTAGCTTTCTTGCATGGCATCTTCTTCATGTCACGGTGATGCAGACTATGCATAATTTGCTTGCTTGCATGTCCGACGGAAGCTTTGCATGGCGGTGTAGACCGATTCTCACGTGCACAATCGGGCGATGAACTCGTCGACCACCAGTCAAGTTCCGACTTATAGATGGATTTGATGACGGCTGCCGCACACGATGTTGAATGTTGCCGCCGATTCGTTGTAGATGTTGTTGAAGGAAGCCGTCGTAGCAAGATGAGTTGTCGCAAACAACGCTAGTCTTGAGGTACGCCATCTGGTTCGTCATGGATCAGCATGCATACCCCTACCTGGCGCACCAACTATCGACAGAATATCATCGGCAGTCCTCCGAGGGGTATCCCACGAAGATAGATTGATCGGTGGAGGTGCGCGTGATCAGGAACCAGATAGTGACACAAGGCGTAGAGACAATGATTTAGACAGTTTTGGGCCATCTGATCGACGTAATACCCTACGTCCTGTGTCTTTGGTGTATTGTATTGAGATGTATGTAGATCGATGTCCACTAGGGGACCCCTGCCTCTCCTTATATACTCTAGAGGGGTAGGATTACAAAGAAAATATCCTATTTGGTACTATACAATATCTTACGGTGCACGTCGACCACTACCATGCACGTTTTGATCTTGTGGGCTGAACCACCTCTGATGGTGTAATCCATGTCTTGTCTTATGAATATCGGGGGCCATACCCCACACCAACAGTACCTAACTACCAGGACGTGTGGTTGCACGCTAGCTATGTGCAGTTTAAGCGTAACGGGAGTATAGTAGTGTTTTCTTTTGTGAGAGATGTTCAGCAGATTTCATAGACTGTCGGTCTGAACATAGGAGAGGTAACAGCAGCCAGCAGAGTCGATCAATCGTGCCAAATCATCGTTGTTCTTGCTCGCAAAAAAAGAAAACACTACACGGGCCGTTAGCGCTGACCTCTCTGATGTAGAGAAGCTGAACCGCATGACGCCATTTGGTCAGAGCCGAATTCAGTAACTTTACAGAGCAAAGTCACGTTGTAACTTTCTTTCAATCTCCATCCTCTAATTAGCATCCGACGGCTCCAATACTTTTAACGCCCGGCTCTAGGTTTTTCAATCAGCTTTCTGGCCGCAGCCCGCACGGACGTGGGCCTTAGCGCACGAAAGCGGCTGAACTCACGGCAGAGCCGGCAGGGAGCGCCGTCGCCCGTCACCATCGTGGCCACGGACGGCCGTGGGTGCCAGGAGCCACGCGCATCGCCCCCACCAGCACCACCATCATGGGCGTGCGTGCAGCCTTGCGGATGCTGCGCTACTCGATGTCGCGGATGACCAGAACTTGAGCCGTCGCGGGAGATGCGGGAGCGCCATGGTGGGCGGCTGGGAGCCGCACTTGGGATGCATCGGCCTCCCGACGGTCTGCACGGAGCTACGGTCCCGTGCCAAGAAGCTCGTTGAGCTCCTGCAGCAGGCGACGCGGGCCGAGCTGAACAATTGCCCAGCCACGCACATCAAGGCCAACACGGAGGGGGCGCTCCACAAGGCCGCGGGCATGGCCGCACGCTGCTTCCAGAGCCACTCCCGCCTCTAGAATTTTTTTAATTTTAACACTTTTTGGAAACTAATTTTAAATCTAATACGGTTGATTTTTTTTAAATTAACACTTTTGGCCGCGCCTATTGCCCTAGCGCGACCAAATGCCTGTGCCGCGCCATACATGGTGGCGCGATAGCGGGCTGACGTGGCGACAACCGGAATCACTGACCGCTGACGTGACAGATCCTGCCGCGCCACCGATCTTGGCGCGGCAATCGCTGTCGGGTCGATTCAAACAGTAACGTCTGAGCTATCATTGTCGGTAGTCCCTCACGGCGCAGCGTAGTACCGGCACTGCAAAGGAGAGCGCCCTTTTGGATGGACACGGAGCGCGCGCAGTTTGTCCACCCCACAAGTTGCCTCTGAGCTGTCCTTCACTGATGACTTTGCCTGGCTTGTCACTGTGGAAAGGTTCAGCGACCACGCATCTTCTGCACTCTGCATAGTGCAAGAGGACACTGTTCTCATCTTCTGCACTCTGCACTCTGCATAGTAGCTTTGGTGTTTTGAAGCATCCGTGTATGAGGTTATGCGGCGTCAGCAAAACAAACGGTTTTCCACACGAGCTCCACCAAATCTCTGAATCATTCCGTAAATGTCTAGGAGCGGCCACACAAGCTCTCATTTGTTTTTTACTTGCCCAGTAGCAAGGGTAGTCTGGGCTGTATTGCTAAATATTTGGGAGCGCATAACATTCCGTGAGACTTAGAACAATGCTGGGATTGGTGTGAGAAGTGGTTGTCTTAGGGCAAGAAATGTAATGTATGAGGGGTACTTGCAACATTTATATCTTCAAATAAGTTTATTATAAAAGTATATTCAACTATCTATCTAATATACTAATTATGTATTATAAATATTAATATTCTTTTATATATAATTGGTCAAAGTTGAAAAAAGCTGACTTCTTGGAAAGCGAGAATGACTTCAATTTTGGTATAGATGGAGTAAAGCTTATTATGTTCTTCAAAAGTTGTTCGGCTATGTCATTCTGGTCTCTAAATTTGTAAATCGTCCATTTAAATTATATTTTTAAACTTGTTTAACTATATCATTCTGGTCTCTAAACATGCAAATCGTCTGCTTAGGTCCTCAAACTTGTTCAATTGTGTCATCTTAATTTACAAATCACCCTTTAGATCCAAACATAGATTGACTGCCTAAATAGACAGTTAGCGAGTCTAGGACTCAAGATGATATAGCCAAACGAGTGTAAGAATCTAAATATGCAATTTTCGAGTTTAGGGATTGGGACGACACAGACGAATAAGTTTACGAGTTTAGAGACTGTGATGAACATAGATGAACAAGTTTGAGAAGACGCTGTAAACTTTACTTGTTTTAGAACAACGCTAAGTTAAACTATCTAAAGGTTAACTATATAAATTTATATAAAAAAGATACTAATATTTATCACGCTGAATACCTATTAGGTTTGTTATCAAATATATTTTCATAATGCATCTATTTGATTGGAGTGATGAATATTAATACTATTTTTTATAAAGTTAATCAAATTTAAATTTAAGATAGTTGATGAAGTCTTCGGTAAACGAGTATCTGATCGATGAAACCAAACCATGCAGCGTCAGGCGACCTCACATGCACAGCAGTAGTGCACCAACCATCAATTGTAAGGAGCGCGTACAATAATTCCTTCACCCGTCCGTAAGACTAGACTAGCTCTAGCAGTCTACTCTAGTCTCTAGTTGCACGCCTGCACTGCACGCTCCACCGCAGAGGTCTGCTCGGCCGGCCCCTAGCCAGGCGATGGGCCTGCCAATTCGGTGAACCCGCCCGCTAGGGTCTTGTTGCGCCATCGTTCTATTCGTTTGGGCTTGTTTAGCTTATAAGTCATGGCTGAAAGTACTGTTGACTGGTTTGGTGTAAGAGAAAAATATTGTTCATTAGCTGATAAGCCATGGCTTATAAGCCAAATACGACCAAACGAACAGGTTACATGCTCCGTGGCGTGTCAGTGCTGCGTCTAGATCTATGGCGCGATAGCCCCGACCACGTCAGTGTTCAGCGGCCCTAATGGTTGCCAAGTCACCGCTCCTACCGCTAGCGATCGGATCAAACAGATATCGTTCGAGCTGATTGGAGACGTCATCCCCTGGCGTGACAGACGTTACTATGCAGAGTGCAGAAGATGCGTGGCCGTTGAACCTTTCCACAGTGATAAGCCAGGCAAAGCCATCAGTGAAGGACAGCTCAGAGGCAATTTGTGGGGGTGGACAAACTGCGTGCGCTCTATGTCTGTCCAAAAGGCCGCTCTCCTTTCCTATGCCGGTACTGCGCTGCGCCGCGAGGGACTACCGACAGCGACTGCCGACAACGACAGCTCAGACGTTACTATTTGAATCGACCCGACAGCTACTGCCACGCCGCGAGGGATGGCGCGGCGGCGCCACGCCAAGATTGGTGGCACGGCAGGCTCTGCCACGTCAGCGGTCAGAGATTTCGGTCGTCGCCACGTTAGCCCGCTGCTGCGCCACCATGCATGGCGCGGCACAGGCATTTGGCCGCGTCAGGGCAATAGGCGTAGCCAAAACTGTTAGTTTTTTTTTAAAACCGACAGCGTTAGATTTAAAATTAGTGTTCAAAAAGTGTTAAAATTAAAAAAATTCCGCCTCCGCCGCTTCTTCATGTTCAACCCGGTGTTCGTGCTCCCGCGCACCCTCGCCCTGCTCGACACCGCGCTTGCCATAAGACGTCCAAAAACCTTTTCATGGAGTCGTCACCACGCCGAGCCGCTGCTCAGAGCTGCACAGCACGCCGCACCGCCGTAGAAGTCTCGTGCCACACTTACCACACTAGCCCTCCCGCACCGCGTGCAGCTCGTGCGCAGCCCTTCCGCATGTCGCCGTCATCAGCCCCTTCCTGGAGAAGGCGGAATTCGAGTTGTCCTAGAGAAGATGGAGTCCCGTGCAGAGTCAGATCTCTCCGGCGTCGCGTCGTCCCGGAGGAGTGGGAGGAGATGGGGACAGGCATGCTACTCGCCGCCGTGCAAGACCTCGCCGGCAAGGGGCCATGCTCTTCCGCGTCGACACGCTCACCTCCGCAGTCTGCCGCCGCCAGCACATGTCCACGCACGTCCAGCAGGCTAAAATGGCCAAGTTTGAGAATTGTTTATGCTAGAAATCACTAGATGCGTTAGATGTTAAATGGACGCACCAGATGAACGAAAAGTTACGACGCAACTTTACAGAGCAAAGTTACTGAATCCGGCTCCCATTTTATCATGGTTAGAAACCTGACTTAAATCCCACCTGTTCAAAAAGAACATAAAACTCTAGCTTTATTTTTAGTTAAACATTCTAAAGTTTGTATAAACTTATATAAGAAAAAAGTATCAATATTTCTAACAAAAATAGGCATACTATGAAATATATTTCTTGATTATTCTAATAATATTTATTTTGTATCATAAATATTACTTTGTTAAACTCAAATTGGTTTTGACTCAATGCTATAGTAGAATTGCATTATTTTTCATATGGAGGGAGTAAGGTTTTGTTCTTAAAGAGTTCTTGTAAGTACTTGGTATCATAAATATTTGTAAAATTTACAAATTCATTCAAATTCAATATTGATAAGCTATAAGTGTTTCTCTACGGAGGGAATAATCTGAACCTACCAGAGATCTTGCACCTCCAGCTCAAGGACTATTCGTTTCTCTTATAATCCGTAATTTTCAGCTTGTTTTTTAGCCGGAATAGTATTTTTCTCTCACAACAAATTAGCCGGAACAGTATTTCGACTTGTTTTTTCAGCGAAGCGAACGGGGCCTATACCTTCCTTCGTTCCACTCAACAAGACACAGGCCCGGCTCTAGGGGGAGGGCAGCCGGTGCGACCGCCGAGGGCCCAAGGAGCTAGGGGCCCCAAGAGAATATAGGTAATTAGTAGATATAATTTCTTATTTGACATTAGCTTTCAAAGGCCGAACAAACATGAGCCCATGCCGTACCATACCTACCTATTTCTATTCTGCCGCGCAGGCCGCGGATCGAGCGAGGAGCTAGCGTTTGTTTTCCGCTGGTGCCGGCACTTCCTGTTCTTGCTCATCGACGTGGACGCACTATTCTTGTGTGGAGATGCCGACTCACCCGACGTGGTCGCCGACTCGCTGACGCACCGCACACCGGCACACCGCCATGGTGCCGCAACGACGCGAGCTGCAACTGCATGCAAGGACGGCGAACAGCAGATGCGATCACAGTAAGCAACCCCAACATGCCAATACCCATAACCGATTAGTATTTTTCAATTTCCAATTTTTTACTTGGACCTCTAGAAGCTAGCCAGGGACATTACCGTATTGAAGCCTATTTTTTCTTATTTGTTTAATTGTTTTGTGTATACGCTTTACTTGTATAGAGGTAGGGTTATAAAGTTCTAATTCAATGTATTTATTTAGATACTTATTAGATGCTGCCTAAGAAGCATTTTTTGGGCGCTCAGAAAAGTAAAATATTGGAAATAATGTTTTGGACCATATTGATCTTTATATTGTTCTTAAAGATTTTACATCAATAAATGCCTAAAGACGTTTTTTACAAGGCACTGAAGCATTATATTTTTATTTGAGGTAATTATAACAATTATTGTTCTTTTAATTTTCTTGTTGTACTATCATTATCTTTTATACAAACTAAGTATATGCTGTAAATTAATTTTTATTATTTGGTCTTTACATAGTTCAATAGGTCCTTATCGTCTTGCTTGCCAAGGGCCCTTAAAATTGTAGTGCTGGCCCTGACAAGACATCAGAAATCGGAAACAACAATTATAACGCACTACGGAATGGAAAAGTAGAGAAACAAAGAAGAACTCAATTTTGCAATTATCTACCGTTTTGGTGCTAGTATCTCCGCCCCACGCACGCACTCTCTCATCCTCAAACCCTTCCCTTTACGTCTTTTAAACAGGCAAGCAATCTCCCAAAGTTATTAGGATTGGACCGGACTTCGAACCGGTGAGGCCATCGGTTCACTGATTCACTGGTCCAACCGTTAAGAACCAGTTGAACCGCCGGTTCAATTGTTTTGGACCGGATGAATTGAACCGGTTACAAATAATTTAAACCGGTGCCATATAATGCTATATAAGAGGTAATTAGCAACATATAGTTGATCACATAAATATATAAATAAGAGGATAAAAGCATAATTGCATAACCAACTTCCAACTAATCTACCCATAAGTACACAACACATACTTAAAAGTCTAAAATCAGCACGTGTTTGTTGACGATCCTTAATTCAAATAATCTGATCGTCAAAAGATAATAAAACGAATAATGCATTTATAGCAAGATGGGTCTTAATTTAACAAGTTTCGCAAGTATTGATTCTAGAGTTGTTTTACAGGATATGTCAAAAATGTGCATGAAAAAAATAATATATGGAGCACTTACAAATGGATGCATAAATGACTAGAATAATAATTAAATATTCACCATTGTAAAATATCTTGAATACTAAAATGGAGTGTATCGTTGCAAAGTGCTCGTTGAGATAATTAAAATAAATATATGATTTGTTCCATTTAGAGTTAATCTGAGAAAATTATGATTTTTTAAATTTAAAGGTAACGTCATCCTCCACCAACAATGCCAAAAGTCAACAGAGCTAAGCCAGACGCAACACCACCACGTGTCCACGCATCCAATTCAAATTCCAACATGAGCAGCAGCCTAGTGGACCCACACCTGGTAGGTGGACAGCGCACAGCCGTACACGCACTCCACATCTGCACTAGGAGCATGTTGCAGCCTAACGCACGCTAGCAGAACTAGACCGGGACGGTTCACAAGGAACCAGCCGGTTCACCGGTTCTGTAAAAAAAACGGCCGGTTCATCGGTTCTTAAAAAATTAGCCGGTTCAACCGGTTTTTACCAATTCAATTGCGTGGACGGTCTGTAAAACGAACCGAACCGTTATAGTCTCTGGTTCGATCTTTTACCGGTCGGACCGCCGGTCCGATCCTGTCTAAATAACTAGTTCCCCACCAGGTGCGGTCCGACCCGGTCTAAATAACTAGGCCCCCACCAGGTGATTCCCTCTTTCTCTCTCTTCCCCGGGTTTCAGGTTTGTCCATCCCCTCCCCTCTCTCTGCTCCTCAGACCTCAGTTCGCTCGTCCCCTTCCCCATTCACACTCGCTCCCACAACCACTTGCCCCCACTGCCATTGGCGCCCCCCTCCCGAGCTCCAAATCTCAGGAGCTTCGTCCCGAGCCCTGAATCCATGCCCCCACTAGCCTCACTCCGCTGCCACTCCCCTGCATTGCTATAAATTCCACCGCATCTTGGCTCTGGCCCATCTAATCCGCCAAGGAACCATGGCCCGAGCTCCCAAATCCACCGGCATTGCCCTCACCCTCCTCCTACTGGCAGCAGCCGCCGCCGCCTCGGCCCTTCCTCTCCTCAACTCGTCGCTCCCTGACCCCGCTGCCGTCGTCGCCGACTTCCACAGGTACAGTTCACCCAAATTCAGTCTTTTTCAAGCCGTTGCTGCTGCAAAGTTGCAGCCTTTTCTTTTAAAAGGTGGGTTTCGCTGATGCTGAATGTGATGTTCTGTCGTCTATATCAGGCTGCAAGGTGGCGACGTCGCGGCGGCGGATGCAGGAAGCCGGGGCTGCCGGCGTTGGCGGGTGCATGACGGGCAACCCAATCGACGACTGCTGGCGGTGCGCGGGGACGGACTGGCGGCAGGACCGGCAGCGCCTGGCGGACTGCGGCATCGGGTTCGGCCGGAACGCGCTGGGCGGCAAGGGCGGTCCCATGTACGTGGTGACGGAGTCCTCCGACCGCGACCCCGTGAACCCGGTCCCGGGCACGCTCCGCCACGCCGCCATCCAGGAAGGTCCCTTGTGGATCGTGTTCGCGTCGGACATGGCCATCCGCCTGAACGAGGAGCTGCTGGTGAACAGCTACAAGACCATCGACGGTAGCGGCGCCAGCGTGCACATCGGCGGCGGCGGCGCGTGCATCACGCTGCAGTACGTGTCCAACGTGATCATCCACAACGTGCACGTCCACGACTGCGTCCCCGCGGGCAACGCCAACGTGCGTTTGTCGCCGACGCACTACGGGTGGCGCACGCGGTCGGACGGCGACGGCATCTCGCTGTTCGGGGCGCGGGACGTGTGGGTGGATCACTGCGCGCTGTGGCGATGCGCCGACGGGCTGGTGGACGCCATCACGGTCTCCAACAGCTACTTCGCGCACCACGACGAGGTGATGCTGCTGGGCGCCAGCGACGCGTACCTGCCGGACTCCGGGATGCAGGTCACCATCGCGTTCAACCGCTTCGGCCCCGGGCTGGTGCAGCGGATGCCCCGCTGCCGCCGGTGGTACTTCCACATCGTCAACAACGACTACACGTCGTGGGAGATGTACGCCATCGGCGGTAGCGCCAGCCCCACCATCAACAGCCAGGGAAACCGCTACATCGCGCCCGCCGACCCAAACGCCAAGGAGGTGAGCATGCCGTGCCCCTTCGCCCTCTCCCTCGGAGTTGCTGCTGCTGCTGCTGGCTTCTTTCCGTCGTGCCGTGCCGTGTGCTTGTGCTGCTCTGGACGTTGCCCTTCTGGCCTGGGTTACGCGGCGCTGCTCTGTTCTTTGCTTGGGGGGCAGAGCACGGCGCGGGCAGCAAACACGCACGTCTTTCCTCGCCTTGCCGTCTCCTGCCTGTGCCTTTCCGATGTCTTTTTTTTGGGCTTGGTTTTTACTATCTTTTATTTTGGACTGTGACCACTGTCCCTAGTCCGAGGCCTGGTTTAGATGAAAGTTTTTTCGCTTTCTTTCCATCACATCAAATCTTTGAACACATGCATAGAATATTAAATGTAGATAAAAAAAATAACTAATTACATAGTTTGATTGTAAATTACGAGACGAATTTTTTGAACCTAGTTAGGTCATGATTAGATAATAATTGTCAAATACAAACGAAAATGTCACAGTACCAGATACTGATTCCTAACCTCGATCAAACAAGGCCCGAAGTCCCAACCTTGTTTTGTTTGTGTTTTCCAACTCAAAGTCGAGTTGCCAAAAAAAATATCTAGGCATTTTTCAGCATTTTGACCTGTTTGTTCGATCCGGATTGAAAGAGGCCGTTGTTGTTGCCTGGGGCTGGGGGGAATGTTTGGTGCATCTTCCTCATCCCTTTTTTGACACTAACACCACCTCGCATCATGTTTTCCCCAATTGCCCAATCGGGGGTCCCGGCCAGTCTGCCAGTGCTCCCGTCCGTGCGCGCGGGCAGCAAGCAAGCATCATGTGAGAGAGTTGAAAGTTGATGAATGCGACGGTATTCTCTCTCTCTCTGTGTGGCATGGCACTATGGCAGGTGACGAAGCGGGTGGACACGGCGGAGGGGCAGTGGACGGGGTGGAACTGGCGGACGGAGGGCGACATGATGGTGAACGGCGCCTTCTTCGTGCCGTCCGGCGAGGGCCTGGAGGACATCTTCGACAAGGCGTCCAGCACCGACCCAAAGTCGTCGGCGCTCGTCGACGTGCTCACGCAGAACGCCGGCGTCCTCGGCGATCTCAGGTACGGACGCCGTATCACGTCAGCGTCACGCCGTGGACTCTTCTTGTTCTTCGTGACTGCCGAGGGAGCTTTTTCTCTCCCTCTGACCCTCCTCTCCTCGCTGGAATCTCTCTCTCTCTCTCTCTCTCTCTCTATATATATATATATATATATATATATATATATATATATATATATATATAGGGAGAGGCTATTCAGTAGCCGGCTACAGAATAAGTTATTCTGTAGCCACCTCCATTTACCATAATTTTATATACTAATTTACCGTAATGTCAATACATATTTACGATAGTTGGGTTACTATAACACACGGGGATATTTACCATAACGTTATATTAAACCACTTAGTAAGGAGTTACTATAATCTCGTAAATTAACATAGTAATTATCGTAACTCAAAGTGGCTACAGAATAAGTTATTCTGTAGCCAGCTACAGGATAGTAGTTATATATATATATATATATATATATATATATATATATATATATATATATATATATATATATTATATACACACTAGTAGTTGTCTACAAAATAACTTATTCTGTAGCCAGTTACAATAATTACTATGTTAATTTACAAAATTATATTAACTCATTGCTAAGTGGTTTACTATAATGTTATAGTAAATATCCTCATGTGTTATAGTAACCCACGTATCGTAAATATGTATTGACATTATTATAAATTAGTATATAAAATTATCGTAAATGGAGGTGGCTATAGAATAACTTATTTTTGTAGCTGCTACTGAATATACTATCTCTCTCTATATATACCACTGTTATACGACGGAGATATTACAGTAAACACTAGGAAACTAACTTGAATTAAGAATTTAAATTTAAAATTCACGAGTTACTATTTATAGCACTATTTAAATTTAGCGTTTACTATTTAAATTCACGGCAGTGTTCAAAATACTCGTTACTATTCAAATTCAAAATATAAATAGTGCACGAGCACTCATCCGGGAGTGGCTTAGACACCCAAACTTTTCACTATTTAAGGAACTATTCAAGGCACTAGCTTTTGAATTTATAGTGTGTGAATAGTTGATGCAGGATACGTTTGTGATTAGTATGTGCGTGATTAGTGAATATACGTATGTGGATTATGCTTCTCAGGATCTTTTGCAAGCCGGTGAGACCAACGTTTTAGCTGATTTGCGACTATACTTGTGTCAGTCCTATTCTGTACTCACCGTATGCATCACTAGCTCGCTTAAGAATCAGACTAACTCAGTCTTCTCTCTTGCTATCCCCAGCCACGCACACACAGGACTTAGGCTCTATCGTCTCCCCAAGCAGTTCCACCCGAAGGGAACACTTCTTTGCGCACACAGGGTTTTCTATAAACATCGCTACCAGGGCTAATACGAGAACAACACATATAGATGTTTCTTCTCTAGGGTCTCTAGCATAGAGACATCGCCCCATATGAACGAGCTTAAAGAAAAAAAGGGATTAAAACAGAACAACTTAGTTCATTTCCACAAAACAAGCTTACATACAGCTTTTCCTTTCGAGAAACCCTAAGCACTTAGCATAAACCTTATGGATTACCTTACCAGCGCAGGAAGATCACGGTGACTTCCTTTATTCTAATTTACAGATAGTGGTGTAGTAATACAACGGTAGTGGAGTATTACTATTTGTGATGGATGATTCTTAGAGTTTTTTTAGGTCAAGCTATTCATGGTGTATGTTGGAAAGTGGAGTCTTCGGTGGATTAATTCCTAGTGATGGTGTTGGCGGTCTTTGGTCCGATACTGCATGAATGTGCCCGACGTCTCTCTTTATAGTGCGAAGGGAGCCTTCTGGATTGTCCTTCATGCTTATCTTCTGGTGTCTTTAATTATTCTCCTTTACTGTTGCTTGGATAGTTGGACGGAGCTGCGTACTTCAATAATTGTCCTAGCTACAGTAGAGTGACTGTATATTTCTTTTACGTTGTCCTCTATCGCGCACGGTCTTATCCTTCTGGATATTCTTTGGTATGGTCTTTCACGTCCGAATGATTGATACTACAAACATCAATCCAAGGATTAAGACCATATCAAAGAATATCTAGAAGGATAAGACCATGCACGACGGAGGACAACACACAAGGAATATATAGTCACTCTACTGTAGCCAGAACAATTATTGAAGCATGTAGCTCCGTCCAGCTGTCCAAGCAACAGTAAAGGAGAATAATTGAAGACACCAGAAGATAAGCATGAAGAACAATTCAGACGGCTCCCTTCGCGCTATAAAGAGAGACGCCGGGCGCATTCATGCGGCATCGGACCGAAGACCACCAACATCATCACTAGGAACTCATCCACTAAAGACTCCACTCCACTCAACCACTCTACTTTTCCACATACACCATGAATAGCATGACCTTGGAAGAACTCTAGAATCATCTACCATAAATAGTAATACTCCACTATCATTGTATTACTCCACCACTATCTGTAAATTAGAATAAAGGAAGTCATCGTGATCTTCCTACGCTTGCAAGGTAATTCTAAGGTTTGTGCTAAGTGTTTGGGGTTTCCTAAAAAAAAGGCGTATGTAAGCATGCTCTGTGGAAATGAACTAAGATGTCATGTTTTAATTCCTATCTTCCTTTAAGCCCGTTCATATGAGGCGATGTCTCTATGCTAGAGACCCTAGAGAAGAAACATATGCGTGTGTTGTTCTTGTGTTAGCTCTGGTAGCGGCGTTTGTAGAGAACTTTATGTGCATAGAGAAGTGTTTCCTTCGGGTAGAACTACCTAGGGAGACGATAGAGCCTGAGTTCCGTGTGTGCGTGGTTAGGGATAGCGAGGGAGAAGACCAGGTTAGCCTAGTTCTAAAACAAGCTAGTGATACATACGGTGAGTACCGAGTAGAACTGACACAAGTATAGTCGCATGATCGACTGAAACGTTGGTCTCGCTAGCCTGCAAAAGATCCTGAGAAGCATAATCTACATACATATATTCATTAATCACGCACATACTAATCACACACGCATCTTGCATCCACTATCCACTCACTATAAATTCAAAAGCTAGTGCCTTAAATAGTGAAGAGTTTGGGTGCCTGAGCCACTCTCTGGTGAGTGCTCGTACACTGTTCATATTCCAAATTTAAATAGTAGCGAGTATTTTAAATAGTGCCATGAATATGAATAGTTAACGTTAAATTTAAATAGTGCTATGAATAGTAACTTATGAATTTTAAATTTGAATTCTGAATCCGAGTTAGTTTCCTCGTGTTTGCTGTAATATCTTCGTTGTATAACAGTGGTATCGGAGCCTGGTTACTAAAAATTTAAATTAAGGGATTTACTAAAGCTTGAAAAGCTATATTATTTAAATTTCGTAGTTAATAGAAGTAAGTCTGCTAATACAACCTCAGTCAAATACTTTACTTATAATGGAAAAAATTAGATATAGATAATGAAATAAAACATTATGAGCAAAAGTGAAGCAAAATTCATGATGAATACAAAACTTATATGATATGTCAATAGGCTGCTATAAGAGAAAATGAACTTTACTTTAGACAAGAGTTATATAGACTTGATAACATCAAGAAAGATAGATAGTTAAATAATAAGAAATTTAGTATTTCAATAAAGAAAAATGAATTTGTGTCAAAATAAATAGAAAATAGGGTAAGAGAAGCCCAAAAAATTAGAATATAGCAAAGATAAGATAAAAGACATAGAAGATAATGATATAAGCAAAGAAGAGCAATGGAAAATTAATAATAAGATTTTACTAGAAAGCTATGAAGAAGAGGATGAAGATACAATTGAGATATATAGTAATAATTCAATAACTCTCATAAACTCCTTAGAAAATAAAGAGTTGCTTAAAAATAATACCATAGAAACAATGGAAATAGATCCAAGTTCATCAAAAAGAAGATGAGGTCCGAAAATAAAGATAGATGGAGAAAAAGAGAGACCAACTAGAAAACCAGGAACTTGGCCATGAAAAAAAGAAGAACTTGTATATAAATATATACCTGGACAATATAAGTATATGGGTTCAAAAAGAAGAGAATTTGAAAATACGGTTCAATTCTAGAATTATAGAAGTGATGGTGCTATATTAAATTTAGCAGCACATGATCCTATAGATTGGTCAAATATAATTAGCATATGGAAATGATTGATAGTCCAAAAATATATACAAAATCAACATAATATTAAAAATAGAGTAGAAGATATGATTACATATTTAGAAACATTTTAGGAGAATCAGTCAAAGTTTTATGGAAACAATGGGTAGAAGCTTTTCCTAATCATTATGCCCAATTAAAAATGGCTGGTAGTAACCCATATAATTTTGTAAATATTATATCAAGCATTAAAATAGGTGAAGATCCTGAATTAGGATATACTGTTTTACAGAATGAAAGATTAAAAAAATAGAAAAAATATCACTAACAAGCTGGAAAGGAATAAAAGAATTTTCTCAATACTATTTGTATAATGCTATGACTGCCAAGCAAAGCTATAACCAAGGTATAGTTGAAAGATATTTTAATAAATTACCAGATCCTTTAGGTTCTATGATATTAAAAGAATATAAAAAAGAAACTAATGGTAAAGAATATAATATCTCTTAGGCTATAATATACGTTTCAAACAGTTAAGAAAAATATGCACGAACATACAAGCCCAAAGATCAATGAAACAATCAGATTATAATTTTTGCAATAAAATAGTTCAAATACCATTGACATATGGAGAAAAAAGATCTAGAAACAATAAATATCCTAAGAATTATAAGAAAGAAAATGTAAGAACAAAGAGACATTATTGTAGCACCCGATTTTAAGAACAAAACCAGATACACACCATATATGAGCCCAGGAAGTCAAATCTCACATATAACTACAAATAAGGGTAATATCAAATGGCAATGCTTAAATACATAGCGTATTAGTATAAAGATTATAACCTTAGAGTATAGACAGCGGAAAGACAACTCTGATTTTCAGGTGAAGGCTCTAAATCCACAGGGACAACTGACTGGTTGACCACAAGTCTAATTTCTCCAAACTCTAACAATTTGGTATCTATCCGGGATTTTTATCTAAATATTTGAAAAGTAAAACAAGTGTAAGTACATGTCGTACTCAATAAATATAACATGGGGTTCATGAGGCTCAAAAGGCTGACGCTGGTTAACTGCGATTAGCTTTTAATGAGTCATCTTTTAACAATTGGGTGGCAACAAGTTTATCACAAACGCATGTAAACACATGATCAGGTAAACATAAATAATGAATAGCATACACAATAATTATTAGTGAGCATCTTTATCATCAGTATCATTAGTGTTCATTATCTATTCTATAAGAGTTTCAAGGCCGCTCGTGACTGTGAGCACGGCTGATATACCAGTTTTACACACTGTAGAGGTTGTAAACTTTTACCATGAGTCATAATTTACTCTTTCGCTTGAGGCGGACAACCTCTTGACCCACTACTAAGGAAGGTCGATAGGGTTCACTATGAAGCTTTTTCCCAGTCGTTCTAATAAGGAGCAGCCGCTAAGGATTCCATCTCTTAAGTGTTATGGAGTAATCTCCAAAAGTAACACTTATACATGCAGCATAGTACACACCTTGGGGATAAGGCCTATACCCAGCCTGGTATGCCCCTCTTGCCCTTTTGGTAAACTGCTACAAACTAGAAAGAGCAAGGTATTAGACTAAGACTAGAGTCATATAGTCCTCATGGTTGTACTGTAAGTCCTAGATGATCACTTACAGATAAGTCCTTAGGAAAAGAAATCTAGAGCACCATAAAATAGCCTAATGCTCTAGCCTCCTTGTTCCATATTGCTAAAAAGTATCTTTTAATGTTTATTGTATATACCATTAGTCAAGTTATAAGATCATGGTTGTAGTTGAGCACTAGCATCATACTACCTAATGCAATACTCCATAGGTATCAAGGCACAATGTGCAAAGTACTATACATCCTTAGTGGTAGTCTAGGTAGACACATGCAATATGAATTAAGTGATTAAAATGGAATAGGTAACAAGGATGGTCCCATGCTATACTTGTCTTATATTTTGATCCCTCTTCAAGTCCAAAACTTCAAAGATCCGCTTCTTGTTTCACCACGTAAAACTCACCGACTGGACACGATCATAAAGCACCACACAAACATCCATACAATCATACACGAAGCAAACAATAGATCTAAATTAGAATATTACACCAATCATTGAAAATATAAGTAAAAGAGTTTAAAACATGATTCTACGCATCGCTACGAACACACAGTCGTGAGAGGCACGCTAATCGGAGCTACAGTTGAAAAGATACAACTACCGAAAGATTTGTTTTATACGTGGAAAAGGAAACTATAAACTTCATTTATTTTAACTATATAAGATATTAAATAATATAAATTGAATCAAGTTAAGTTTAGATTTGAATTATAAAACTAAAGTAAAACAAATCATGTCTTATTTATAAAATCTAGTTGCATAATTATTAATCAAAATATGATTTAAACCATAATATTTTAGAATAGTAATATGGTAAACACTGTTACTAATACGTAGATCTCATTGCTATGAATCTAACACAACTTGAATGGGTCAAAATGGAGTTGAAACGTAGAAGATGTAAAATAAACAAGATTTCCTTTAATAAAATAATAGATTAAATCTAACCTCGAATTTTAAAAGTTCAAAACATATCTAACAGTGATATAAACACATAGACAACGTAAATATGAATCTAACATAAGTTGAACGGGTCAATTCGGGGTTAAAACAGAGATTTTATGGCTTATGGAAGATAGTGGCAAAATTGTAAATAAGCGGAACTTGATTTTCAAATAAAAATAAATAAAATCTAAATTTTGAATCTGGCCGGGGACCTCGAGCAGGATAAAGAAGAAAGACAGGGGCTACTTTGGAAAAAACTAAGGATGGTGGGTTGGGACTCGAATAGTTATAATGGCTTTTCTGCAAATTTTACCATGAAGAGGTATCTTCTATTTTCGACTGTTAGATTGGAATCAGACGGCCAAGCTTGCGTGGGAGGAGGAAAGGGGCCAGAACAGGACCATCGACGAATCTAGCGATGGTGATGGCATTGCCGAAGTGGTGGCGCTCATGGTTTTCGGCCTACAGAGCATGGTTCTTTGGATGGGGAGATCCAGAAGAGAGAGGAGAGGGTGGGGAACTCACCGGAAATGAAAAAAGCGAGCGGGGAGCAACGAAGGGCGGCGCGGTGCTCGATGAAATAGCAATGGCTCTCAAGCTTGCGGTGGCACTGATGTAGGGCACGGGCAGCTGTGGCTTCCTCCCAAAACGAGACAGGGAGAGCGGCGAGCGCGGCTTTGATATTTATGAGACGCGGGAGACTTGAGGGGCATCCCACGAAGTGCGTAGTAGAGATGGATACGAATGGCGCTGGCGGAGATAGTGTCAATGCCGGACACGTCGCAAGGAAGAAGGTGGCTCCGACATGTGGGCCAGCGTGATCAGCGAGAGGGAGGGGAGGAGAACACGCAACGCTTCAGCTTGGGCCGACGCGTGCGCTGTTGGGCCTTGCAGGAGGGGCGACGTTTACTGGGCCGACTGGACCGGGAACGTGTGGCTAAGCCGACAGAGAGAGAGAGGAGAGGGGAGCGATAGGCGACGCTGGCCGAGGCACGACTAGGGCTGCCAGGAGCAGGAGCAGGCCTACGCGGGAAGAGCTGAAGAAGAGCTTAGGCCTGGAGAGGAAGTACAGGCCGGCTGGACCAGAAACCAAGAAGGACAGGGGGAAATAAAAGAAATTCCTTTTTCATTTCTTATTTCAAAACCAATTTCAATTAGGAATCAAAACAAGTTCAAATGTTACTTCCATTGTATTTTTCAATTCAAATAAATATGAGAAATTTTGGTAAGTTTTCCAAAAATAAATTTTACACCTTTTTAAATTCTTTTATTTTCTAATTCTCTTTTCTTTTTTTCTTTTACTTCAAAGCTATTTTTGAATTTATTTTTCTAAAGCATTTTGAATGTTTTTAATTTGAATCAAATCCTCACAATTCAAAGAAACAATGCACCGGCATGTATGCACAAATATGTTGCTACTCCCTATAATGAATTTTACATTAATGAAAATTTTTATTTTTCTATATTTTTATGAGCATAAAATTCTAAATTAAATCATTTTAGCTCTATTTTCAAAAATTCAAATTTTAGTGTGTTACAGTTATTTTCAAAGAAGATCATACAATAGAGCTCCATTCCTTCATAAGAGAAATGTAAGAAGATATAATCCTAGAAAAAAATATGATAGTACATGTAGATGCTTTATTTGCAACCCGACAGATCATTTAAGCAAAACATATCCTAATAAAGATAAGAAAAGGTATTCCAATAAGCAAGAAGAACAAGAAAAAGTTCTAATAATAGATAGTGTGAATGAAAATATTTTAGTCTGTGATGATGATATAATGGATGATGAATCGATATACTCAATTATAGAGATAGATGAAATAGAATTTGATAAAGAAAAAGAGTCAAGTGAAGAAAAGTTAGACTTAATTGATGAGTTAGCGGGAATAAAGATAGAAATGATGGATCAAATAAACTGCGAACACAAGTGTGATCATAAAAAAGGTGATTCTAATATAAAATGTGTATTTTGCATAAATTATCAAGATCCAGCAAAAAGAGCAACATGTAGGTTATGTTTAAGACAAGCATGTATGCCATGTCTAAAACAGCAGAATGATATGAAAAATGAGTCAGAAGCTAAAATAATATATGAGGAAAATAAAGTGCAATAAGAAGAAGTAATTCTAGAGGAAAAAGTGAATAAATATTTAAACAATACTCCACAAGAGTTCCTCATTCCTAGATTAAGTTTTAAGACTAAACAAATTTTGTCATACTTTACTCAAGATATTATAGATCTAATTTGGAAGAAATATGTTGAAAGGCATTACAAAACCTTTCATGATATGCAAAACTATTTTATGAAATTATACCAAGAAAAAGAAAGACATCTAGGAATAATTGTGAATGCAAATATTTTTCCTTTACTTCATTTCGATGATAAATTAATTGTTAAGCCTCATCAAAGATTTTTAATACTTAGGGCTAATATAAATTTAAAATATTTTAGAAGCATACAAAGAAGTATGGGAGATGATATCTCTCTATAAACTTTTATTGATCCTGGGTTAGTCCATGATATATATGGTACACTTGAAAAAAAATTCCAATCAGACCTTGGAATAACTATCAAAGAAGCCTGTAAGAAATTAGCATGTATTCAAGGGAGATATAAAATTAAGTTTTGTTCCAATCCACCAAAATTTAAACAACCAATAAGACCAGCATACCATGATATATATATCACAAAGGGATCATATAAATTTCCTACTACATGGACTTCAGATTCATGGCAAAATTATGAAGAGCTATTCGTAAAAGACACGAATCATGATAATTAGAGAATTTTTAGTGAAGCAAAAGAATTAGAAGGAATTACCAAATTTGCTCCTAAATATTATATGATGTACCAAAATAAAATAATAAAAGTGTTCTTACGAGAATACTATGTAAGGTATAGTATAATACAAAGAGAAGTTGGAAGACTAATAAATCCTAATTACGGCAAAGAATTTCAATTACGCAAAGAATATCGTGAATTGTTGTCCAGGTATGAAATATGGCAACCTGAAGAAGTGGACAACGAAGAAAATATTGAGGAGTAATAAGAAGAGTCAATACAGACTCAGTTCAATATCAATATATATGTTCTATACAACAAATATATTCCCTATGTTGATAAGGTGTTATCAACAATTCTGTCGAGGGAAGATAATACTACATGCCTATACAGACTCAGTTCAATATCAATATATATGTTCTATACAAGAAATATATTCCCTATGTTGATAAGGTGTTATCAACAATTCGGCTAGGGAAAGATAATACTACATGCCAGATAATACTACTTGTTAGAATCAACATCAATCATTTGAGCGTGGAAAACCATACCAAAGAATATCCAGAAGGATAAGACCGTATGTGATGGAGGACAACACAAAAGAAATATACAGTCACTCTACTGTAGCTAGGACAATTATTAAAGCAGCAGCTCCGTACAGCTGTCCAAGCAACAGTAAAGGAGAATAATTGAAGACACTAGAAGATAAGCATGAAGGACAATCCAGAAGGCTCCCTTCACACTACAAAGAGAGATGCCGGACGCATTCATGCGGCATCGGACCGAATACCACCAACACCATCACCAGGAATTCATCCACAGAAGACTCCACTTTCCCACATACACCTTGAATAGCATGACCTCAGAAGAACTCTAAGAATCATCCACCACAAATAGTAATACTCCACTACCGTTATATTACTCCACCACTATCTGTAAATTAGAATAAAGGAAGTCACTATGATCTTGCGCTTGTAAGGTAATCACTAAGATTTATACTAAGTGCTTAGGGTTTCTCGAAAGAAAAAGCCGTATGTAAGTTTGCTTTGTGGAAATGAACTAAGCTATCCTGTTTTAATTCATGCCTTTCTTTAAGCTCGTTCATATGGGGCGATGTCTCTATGCTAGAGACCCTAGAGAAGAAACATCTACGTGTGTTGTTCTCGTGTTAGCCCTGGTAGCAACATTTGTAGAGAACCCTGTGTGCGCAGAGAAGTGTCCCTTTGGGTGGAACTGCCTAGGGAGATGATAGAGCCTGAGTCATGTGTATGCGTGGCTGGGGATAGCGACGGAGAAGACCGGGTTAGCCTAGTTCTGAAGCGAGCTAGTGATGCATACGGTGAGTACCGAGTAGGACTGACACAAGCATAGTCGCACGATCGGCTGAAATGTTAGGCTCGCCAGCCTGTAAAAGATCCTGAGAAGCATAATCCGCATACACATATTCACTAATCACGCACATACTAATCATAAACGCATCCTGCATTCACTATCCATCCACTATAAATTCAAAAGCTAGCGCCTTGAATAGTGCCTTAAATAGTAAAAAGTTTGGGTGCCTGAGCCACTCTCGGGTGAGTGCTCGTGCACTGTTCATATTTCGAATTTAGATAGTAGTGAGTATTTTGAATAGTGCCACAAATTCGAATAGTGAACGCTGAATTTGAGTAGTGCTATGAATAGTAACTCATGAATTTTAAATTTGAATTCTGAATCCGAGTTAGTTACCCAATGGTTGCTGTAATATCTCTGTTGTATAACTGTGGTATCATATATACTAAAATGTAAATATATTCCATGATGAGTCTAATAACACTTATTTGGTATCATAAATATTTACATTATATATATTCAAAATTCAAAATTCAAAATTTTGGATAACTATTCAAAAGCACTATTCAAATTCAGCGTTCACTATTTAAATTCGTTGCTACTATTCAAATTTGAAATATGAATAGTGCACAAGCACTCACCCGAGAGTGGCTCAGGCACTCAATCCCTTCACTATTCAAGCACTATGTGGCGTAACTATTTGGAGCACTTGTTTCGCTTTATGGATGTAAGATGCGTGAGTGCTTAGTGAATATGTGTGTGATTAGTGAATATGCGGATTAATATTTCTTAGGATCTTTTGCAGGCTGGTGAGACCAACGTTTCAGCCGGTCGTATGATTATGCTTGTGACAGTCTTACTCGGTACTCACCGTATGCATCACTAGCTCACTTAAGAACCAGGCTAACCTGGTCTTCTCCCTCGTTATCCCCAACAACGCACACTAGGACTCAGGCTCTATCGTCTCTCCAGGCAGTTTCACCTGAAGAGAACACTTATCTGTGCACACAGGGTTCTCTATAAATGTCGCTACTAGAGCTAACATGGGAACAACACACGCAGAGGTTTCTCCTCTAGGGTCCTTAGCATAGAGACGTCGCCCTATATGAATGAGCTTAAAGGAAGGCAGGAATTTAAACAGGAAAGCTTAGTTCATTTCCATAGGGCAAGCTTACATACGGCTTTCCCTTTCAGAAAACCCTAAGCACTTAGCACAAACCTTAGGAATTACCTTACAAGCACAGGAAGATCATGGGGACTTCCTTTATTCTCTACTTTACAAGTCTCTAATTTACAACGGTGGAGTGATTACCAAGTAAGTGGAGTATTAGTACTAACGGTAGATGAACTCGGAGAACTCCTAAGATTGTAGTCTTCATAGTGTATGTGTGAGTGGAGAGATGGTGGAGTGGTGGTGTCTCATGCTGGTGGTCTTTAGTCTGATGCTTTCATGAATGCGCCCGGCGTCTCGCTTTATAGCACTAATGGAGTGTCCTTCATGCTTATCGTCTGAAGGAGCCTTCGAGGCGAAATCTTCAATTATTCATTCTTACTATTTTGAATAGTGAATGTCATAGAACTGACCAATTTATAAGAGCACAAGTACAAAAACAATCGCCGAAACGATCAAATTCTCGAACTTGAGCCCATATAAACCCGGTAGTCAACTGAAATTCAAAGGATTTCAAACCAACTTACATACAACCAAGATCACAGTAATTCAACATAATATATCATACGTTACAACATTTCATAGACGTTTGCAAATAGATTACATTATCACAGAGTCCTCGTTATTATAAAACAAGTCTTGTAAAACATGCGGAAGCAAATAGTTTAACTTACACACCCGAGTTTAAATACAAATACTCGTTCACTGATCACAATCCCGCAAAAGCATTTAGATAAGAGAAATGGAGATCATGCCCATGATCTAGTCTTTATCACCCACCGAGTGAAGACAATACTTACAGAATCCCTGATATAGAAGGTCATCTGCAACAAGAGGGAATAAACCCTGAGTACGAGAATGTACTCAGCTAGACTTATCCGTCGAAAACCAAAACAAATGACACCAAGGATTATGCATAGCTTAATTTAGTGGATCTGACTGACACTTTCTTTTTACGAAAAAGCATAAGTAATAAGATCAACCCTTAACCTGAACTAGCAGTGACTTTTAGCCATTAATCTGTCATCTATATTAGCACCTGTACTAAGCAATCATTTTATTAGGGTGCAAACATTAATAACCATATCAGGTATATATTGTGGCAACCTTATCATCATCATCTATTTAACCATATCGTAAATTAATTGAATCTATGTTGCCGCTGTTCAGTCAAGTTCTCACTATCTGAGAGAGACGGCGATTCAAATCGATTCCTATCCAGCTAGAGAGGTATTCCTAAACACAAACCCTGCTTCCCCCATCAGGGTCGCAAACAAGTCACCTTTGGTATGATTCAGGAGTCGCGAGTCTGAACAGATCGACATTCTTAGAGAACCACTCTGCTAAGGTTGTTCAGGACTCTAACCCGCCTTGGACTTATGCCAATGGCTCTCTGCACATCCTTACTACCTCTAGAATGCACGCCACTGCTCGTGTCCCCGGCCTGAGTCGAGCTACTAGGCTTCACGGTCGGAACGACTTATCTGGCTAGCTAAGTGTTAGGCTGCATTCAACATGACATAAGAACGTACAGCGTATGGGTTCTTAAACGACTCAGACTCACTATGTCCAAACCTACACAAGACTTTGCCCGGTCTTATTTCATTATTAACATGGTTCTTTTCCATGATAGCAAATATAGCCAACCATGATCCACCCATCCTAAAGCTCGCATGTGACAGAAAATCACCTGACTTCTACTGCACTAAGCATGGCTAAGCATTTAACCCGTTCCTGAACTTAAATAGGATTCCAGTGCGATATCTGGACAAGGAGGGATATATAATGCAACAATTGGTTCCAACTAATTCCTATACTTAATGCATCATCAATGAATAAAAGATACTCAATGTATTTGTAAAAATATAGGAGGCTAAATATGCTCCGGGGCTTGCCTTTCAGGAAAGAGGAAGGCTGGTGGTCAGGGCACTCGGGCAACTCCTCCGCGACGGCTGCTTCGTCGGCTTCCTGCACCTCGGGCTCCTCCTTCTGGTTGGCTCCCTCAAACTCCAGCAACGTCACTCTCTTCGGCACACCTATTGCATGAATACACAAGATAAATATCATGGATGCACATGCCGAATGTTAGGGATACTCGGGGAATGCACATGTTCGCTGTAGTCCGCATATTCCAACTTAAGCCCTATTCAAATCACTTTACTTACCAAGTTTATACAACCTAATGTATAATTGCTCATCTTTAGTTAATGACCTAGCACCTGCACCTAAGCATATTCTCAAGTTAGGCTAACCCCTAAACAATCAACGAGAATATTGCAACAAGCATACACTCAAGCACTTGTATTTCGGTCAAATGGAGACTATAAAGTGGTACAGTAAACTAGCCCTAACTGGAGATTTAGAAATCCAAATGACATGCAATAAGACAATTTGGAAAGCTTATGAAATTGTCTACAATTCATTTTCAAACCTCTAAGCATGATTCTAACCTTTACTAGGTCAAATTCTTTAATCAACTGAACTCTATCCTACAAGACAAAGAGTAGACAAAACTGGAACCTAACTTTAAACAGCTGTAGTTCCTAAACTACTAGGCCAAATGCCATCAAATTTAGACAAGAGCTAGATACATAAATTATCCACAACTTTTGTATTCATCACATTCACAGCAAACCAAAATATCATGGGAAACTTTCTAAAGTCCCCAGATCTGTCTAGAGGGACATAATGCAAACAAATAATTATTAACGTATGATGTAAACACATAATTGGACAAAACTAACTCTACTCACTTATTACACATATCATAAGAACGCCAGAAAGTAGGGTGTTCATCACCAAAACATTTCTTTTAATACATTTCTTAATTTATTTAATTAATTAGAGGAAATGGTAAACATATATGAAAACTACACCATTAATTCTACAAAAATTATAGTAGATACTACATGCTCTAAGCAGACTACTATAAAAATTTCACACCATTTGAGTAAGTATAACAGCCTACACAAAAATGATAAGGCATAAAGGCTTAAAATGGCATAATTAGGAAGCCTTAGTGAAAAGTGTCAAGAAACAGATTTTATATTTTTTCTAGCATCCTTAAGGTACTAGGATACTCCCCACAAAGTTTCATGGTCATAGGATTCCAAGATAATTTACAAAAATTCAGACAAGTATCAATCAATAATAAAAGGAAAATCTATAACTCAACCATATATGCAATGACTCTCAAATTTTAACCAAAGCTTCTACCAAGCAATACCTTACCCACAAAATTTTATAATTTTTGGATCACAGAAACTCAAGATATGATTTAAACAAGTTTGCATGCATTTAAAAACACATTTCAAGTTCCTATTTAATTCATCCAAAATTTCTACATCATGTGCTCATGTCATATTTTTCTTAAATACTAGAGTTCACTGTGAGCCTACTAAAATTTGAATCACACCATTTAGATCTACACATTTGGAGTTACAAAATTCACAAAACAGCATCAAAATCTGCATAAATGAGCTAGCTTTTGAATCGAACAGTCACTAACGCGTGGGACCTGCCTGTCAGCCGGACCCACTGCTCAGCGATAGCAAAACAGGGGAGGTGGCGTTCGATGGCGCGGTGGTGGTCTAGCTCACCGACGATGAGGACTTTGGCGACACCAAGGCCACCTACGTGCTCTACGTGATGAGGGGAACCGATTTGTGCAAGTGGCAAGACCTAAGACCTAGCGGAGGTGGCTCATCGCCGGTGATGGCGGCACGGCAAAGCTCCGGCGTGAGGTGCCGGCGACGACGAGCCATGGCTGCCTCAACCGAGCTCAGTATGAGCTTCAGGAGGCCACTATGGTGCTACCCAAGCAAAGAGAAGAGGCAGGAAGGTTCCTAGCTACCCCGACCACGGCGGTCTCAACTCCGGCGAGGACATGCTCATGGCGGCGGTGGTGGGAATGGTCAATGCGCCCTTACCAAAGCTCAATCGGCTTAGCTAAGAGGTGGAGGAGGTAGAGGAGGACACGGCGGAGCTGTGGTGAAGATGTAGTTCGCATTTTTGCGGCGACGAGCGTGCACGAGCTCATCGGAGCTGCTGCGGCTGTTGCTGCGGCGCTTTGGGCGAGCGCAGGAAGTGGAAATTGGACGGGCGAGCTGGTTGGCAGGCGCGTGGGGGGGGGGGGTTCATGTCATGACCGGCGACGGGTGGCGCCACGCGGCCGCTGTTCTCTAAAACCGATCGACACTATAGCTCGCCTAAAACTCGATTCAGTGATCAATGAGCCGACTGACAGAGTTACTTGATGGTGTTTGATCTCTTAACCTGTGATGAATTAGTGGAAGCAATGTACACAAAAGTTGTAGAGCTATGATAGGGCTCCAACAATTCTTTAGAAATCATCAGCAAATTCTCAATGGATCACGAGTTGTGTCAAGCCAAAGTTGGCTCAATCAAACTAAAATTGCATTTAGGACTTAGAAAATTTTCAGAGTTACAAAATAGATTTCAAAACTAACTTGTGAGCCATTTTTGAGCATGTTGTGCACATTTTCATGACTTGGCTTCTAAACAAAGTTTGTTCCTTATAAAATTTGCTACAACTTTGCTTTAGGTTGCTCAGACATGCAAATATCCTAAGCTATACTTTTTAAACAGTCAAACAAAAGGGTTTAGGGGTCAAAACAAGTCAAACCACTTTTTGAAATCCTATTTAGGCAACATGATCAATATAAACAATGTTCCAAATGACATTCTAAGTGTCACTAAGTGGTTTAAGAGAATTATTAGCCACACCACACATTGGTCACATAAGAATCAAGCATTGTATGTACTGAAACAATAAAAAACACATGAAATGTTACATCTGTTTCATAGTCATGTTTCACATGTTTCATGATCATGTTGCATGGAATTAACTAACCATGTTTCACTAAAGTGAGTTGCACATGTTGAACTTAAGTGTTGCATACTATTCATCTCATAAAAGAAACAACACACATGAAATATGCAACATGTTGCAATGTTTCAAAATCATGTTTCATGCGATATAAGCTTATGAATGGATGAATGGTGCTCATGTTCATGAAATGTATGTGCAAATGTGGAAGCCAAACACCTAGGGTGTTACAGTGAACACTGAATTTGAATAGTGCTATGAATAGTAACTCAAAATTTTAAAATTTGAATTTCAAATCCGTTCGAGTTCTCAATGAATATAGCCCTCGTGTGTACGGTGGTATCAGAGTCTGGTTATTAGATTTTGAATTTGAGGGATTTACTTATATTGTTAAATTTAAAAAGTTTGTCAATATAATCTTAGTCAAATACTTTACTTATAATAGAAACTTTAGATAGTCAGATTTAATATTATGAGAAAAAATTAAGTAAGATTCCTGATGAATATAATACCTCTATGTTATATAAATGGTCTGCTATAAAAAAAAGAACTCTACTTTAGATGAGAAATATATAGACTTAATAATATCAAGAAAGATAGAGAACTAAAGAATAAATATTTTAAAACAACTGTTGTGATAAAAAAAATAGGAAGATAAGTTAAAAACTAAAGACAAAGAGGCTCATAAAGTTAATGAAGTTAGGCAGATAAATAATATTGAATACATTACAAATGAAAGAAGAGCAATGGAAGATTAATAATAAGTTTTTTTAGAAAGTTATGAAGAAAAAGAATATAATGTTTGGAGTTACCAAGATTTTATAGACTCTTTATATGATGAAGAGTTATGCAATCTAGATAATACAATGGAAGGGTTAGATATAATATCTGAAAATATTAATAGTTCAATAGAAACAAAAATAGAATTAATGAATCAAGAAGACTGTGAGCACGATTGGATAAAAGGAAGAGGAGATTATAATATAAAATGTGCTTTCTGCATATATTATCCTAGTCAGAAAAATAGATCCACATGCAGCATATGTTTAAAATAATCATGTTCCTCATGTCTAAGAACCAAAAACCAAAAATGGAGACAAGAAGTAGAATTAGAATCCAAAGATAAATTATTAGCAAGCAGAGTCAGAAATTTAGAGAATAGAATAAATAGCTTAGAAGTAGAATTAGAAGAGATAAAAAGTAAAATAGAACTCAATGAAGCAAATAAGATAGAAGATAACCATAGAGGTCTTACTGAGTTAAAGGATCAAGCAATGTTAAATAGAAAAAATGATAAAGCGATACAATTAAAAGAAGCCATAATAAACATTGGTAGCAAATATATAGTAAGATTACCATTTAAAGAAATTATAGGAATAAGAGTACCTATAAAAGTAAAATTAACGCCTAACATCTCCTATAAAATATTAGCGTTAGTAGACACTTATTGTACAAAAAATATTATACATGATAAATATTTTGTAAAATGTCTAGAAATAGTTCATACAATAGATCAAGATAAAGCAGAAATATGTACTGATATGTCTAGGATAAAAAAAGGTTCATAATCAACTAGCTTATGATGTTGAAGTTTAAATAAATAACACAAAATGTATAATGAATGAAATTATAATAAGAGATCTATCTATGATACATGATGATATAATATTAGGATTAAGATTTTTACAATTCTCTTTACAAACAACAATCATACATGAGCAAGGAATAACATTTATCCATTATCAAGACAATATTCCATATATAACAGAAGTATGAAAGACTATAAATTCTAATCTAGGAAAGACCAATTTAAAATTCTAAGGATCTAATGAAAAGGTCCCTGATAATCATATAGATGAAGAGCTAGATGAAAATATAAAAGAATTTTATATAGCAAACTCATATATAGAATGTATTAGTCTGTAATCATTAGCACCAAATTGGTATAGAGATATAAAATCTAAAAAGAATATAGATAAAATTGTAAGAAGATTGGACGATATTCAGATAATCAGATAAATACCAATGAAGCATTAGGATAAAAATAGTATAGTATGTAAGATTAACATAATAAATCCTGACTATATAATCAAGACAAGCCCTATAGACGCAACACCTAAAGATATAGAAGAATTTAAGATGCATATTGAAGAATTACTAAAATTAGGAGCTATAAGAGAAAGTCGAAGTCATCATAGATCAGCTTCATTTATAGTTAGAAATCATGCTAAAATAGCTAGAGGAAAATCAAGAATGGTTATTAATTATAAAAGACTAAATGATAATACTATATATGATGCTTATAATATCCAAAATAAACAAGAATGGATAAATAGAATATAATGAAGTAAATATTTCTCAAAATTTGATTTAAAACCTGGGTTTTGGCAAGTAAAAATGATAGAAGAATTAATAGAATGGACTGCTTTCATATGTCCTCAAGGTCATTTTGAATGGCTAGTAATGTCCTTAGGATTAAAAAAAATACCCCTGCTTTATTTCAAAGAAAAATGCAAAATATTTTTAATAAAAATCAAGAATTCATATTAGTTTATATTGATGACTTATTAGTTTTCTCAAAATCCTATAAAGAATATAAAGCTCAGTTAGAAACTTTCTTTAGAAAGGTAGAACAACATGGGTTAATATTATCTAAAAAGAAAATGGAGATATGTAAGGAGAAGATAAAATTTTTAGGTCATGAAATAGGAGAGAGAAAATTTATTTATAAGATCATATTGCAAAGAAAATCTTATAATTTCCAGATGTCATGAATAATAAAAAAAACTACAGTAATTCTTAGGAATAGTAAATTATGCTAGAAATTATATTAAAAATTTAGCTAAGCTAGCTGGTCCATTGTATGCAAAATTAAGAAAAAATAGGCAAAAACATTTTAATTCTGAAGATATAAAGTTAGTAAGAACTATTAAAGAAAATATCAAGGATTTAAAACCCCTACAGTTATCTTTAGATAATAATTATTTCATTATAGAGACAGATACATCCAAGTTAGGATGAGGTGCGATATTAAAACAAAAATCACACAAGTACTCTCCAAAGTTAAAAAAACAAATATGTAGGTATGCTTCAGAAAAATACAAGCTAAAAGCAATAAACAATACAGATAGGGAAATTTTAGCGGTTATAAATTTAATAAATGCTTTTAGATTATATCTAGGATTTAAAGAGTTCACAGTTAGGTCAGACCGTGAAACTATATGTAGATACTACAATAAAGTCAATAGTAAGAAAAGTTCAACTAGGCGATGGGTTCTATTTGAAGATATTATTACTAGAAATTGTTATAAAGTAATATTTGAGCATATAAAAGGTAAAGATAATATATTGCCTGATATATTTTTACGATCTTATATTTTATAGGAATGAAGAAGGAAATAAGCCCTATTGAGGGTGAATGTTTCAGTTTTGGAATTGATAATAAGTTAAGAATTTTTCCATCATATACTTATAAATTCAAGCCTCAAGACCATATTGTTCTAGATGACATACAAGAATGCATTCTAGATAATTTCTAGTTTCAATATAATAATAAAAGAGAAGATAAAGGTTATATGCTAGCAATATTAAATAGTCTGGCTGAATATTTTCATATGATTAATAGGAAAATATAACCAAAAGAATCATCTGGCAATATAGAGAAAAACCCCATATATGTTATATATAGGAGAAAAACACCAGAAATTTATATATCATTTGAAGAAGTTATAGCTCAGCAGATAGAAAAAAAAAGATGCAGAAGTGTCTTGGAAAAAATATTTAGATATTGATCAAGCTCTTTCATATGCAAGAACTATTCTAGGAGTAAACTATTTCTTAGAACTAGCAGTCAAAGACTATATCTAGAAATATAGGAAGACCAATAAAATAAAACCAATATAGGCAGGACCAAATATAAGAGAAGACGGACCGTTCACACCGCATACATATAAAGAAGCGGTAAAAAAAGATAGATCCATTGAATGAAGAATATGTTAATACTAAGATAAAAAAATTAGAGTCAATAACTACTCAATAGAAGAAAAACATAGAGGAATAAATCTTATAAGAAATAAGAGGTGAAATAGATGAAAATTTTAAAAATATAATGAAAGATTATGAAGAAAATATTAAGAAAGATTATGAGTCAAAAATGAAGATACAGATATCTGATGATGATAAAAATGATGATGAGATATTAGATATCTGTGGTCATAGCCAACGACCAGAATATTAGATTTTAATATTATAAAAATTAAAATATATATGTTCCATCTAAGAAATATATTCCTAATGTTGATAAGGTATTATCAAAAATTCGGTCGGGGGAAGATAATACTACATGTCAGAATCCTTGATTTGATGTTTGCAATATTAATCATTAGGGCGTGGAAGACCATACCACAGAAGGATAAGATTGTGCACGACAGAGGACAGCGCAAAAGTAATATACAGTCACTCTACTATAGCTAGGATAATTATTGAAGCACGCAGCTCCGTCTAGCTGTCTAGGCAATCGTGCGTGATGGAGGACAGCGCAAAAGGAATATACAGTCACTCTACTATAGCTAGGATAATTATTGAAGCACGCAGCTCCATCCAGCTGTCCAGGCAACAGTAAGAAGGAATAATTGAAGACTTCGCCTCGAAGGCTCCTTCAAACGATAAGCATGAAGGACACTTCCTTCGCGCTATAACGCGAGACGCTGGGTGCATTCACGAAAGCATCGGACTAAAGACCACCAGCATCAGACACCACCACTCCACCATCTCTCCACTAATGAAGACCACGATCTCAGGAGTCATCCGAGCTCGTTCACCTTTAGTACTAATACTCCACTTGCTTAGTAATCACTCCACTGTTTTAAATTAGAGAATAAAGAAAGTCCCTGTGATCTTTCTGTGCTTGTAAGATAATCCCTAAGGTTGGTGCTAAGTGCTTAGGGTTTTCCGAAAGAGGAAGTCGTATGTAAGCTTGCTTTGTGAAAATAAATTAAGCTTTTATATTTTAATCCCTACCTTCCTTTAAGCTCGTTCATATGGGGCGATGTCTCTATGCTAAGGACCCTAGAGGAGAAATCTTTGTGTGTGTTGTTCTCGTGTTAGCCCTAATAGCAATATTTTTAGAGAACCCTATGCGCGCAGATAAGTGTTTTCTTCGAATGAAACTACCTGGGGAGATGACAGAGCCTGAGTCCTATGTGTGTGTGGCTGGGGATAGCGAGGGAGAAGGCTGGGTTAGCCTACTTCTGAAGTGAGCTAGTGATGCATACGGTGAGTACTGAGTAGGACTGTCATAAGCATAGTCGCACGACCGGCTGAAATATTGGTCTTGCTAGCCTGCAAAAGATCCTGAGAAATATTAATCAGCATATTCACTGATCCGCATATTCACTAAGCACTCACGCATCCTGCATCCATAAAGCAAAACAAGTGCTCCAAATAGTTATGTCGCATAGTGCTTAAATAGTGAAGGGGTTGAGTGCCTAAGCAACTCTCGGGTGAGTCCTCGTGCACTGTTCATATTCTGAATTTGAATAGTAGCCGTAAATTCGAATAGTGAATGCCAAATTTGAATAGTGCTAATAATAGTAACTCAAAATTTTTAAATTTGAATTTCAAATCCGTTCGAGTTCTCAATGAATATAGCCTTCGTGTGTACTGAGAACTCGAACGAATTCGAAATTCAAATTTTAAAATTTTGAGTTACTATTCATAGCACTATTTAAATTCAGTGTTTACTATTTAAATTCGGAATATGAATAGTGCACGAGCACTCACCCGAGAGTGGCTCAGGCACTCAACCCCTTCACTATTCAAGCACTATGCGGCATAACTATTTGGAGCACTTGTTTCGCTTTATGGACACAGGATGCGTGAGTGCTTAGTGAATATGCGTGCGATTAGTGAATATGTGAATTAATATTTCTCAAGATCTTTTGCAGGCTAGCGAGACCAACAGTTCAGCCGGTCATGTGACTATGCTTGTGACAGTCCTACTCGGTACTCACCGTATGTATCACTAGCTCACTTTAGAACTAGGCTAACCCAATCTTCTCCCTCGCTATCCCCAGCCACACACACATATGACTCAGGCTCTATTGTCTTCTTAGGTAGTTTCACCCGAAGGGAACACTTATCTGCACATATAGGATTCTCTACAAACGTCGCTACTAGGGCTAACACGAGAACAACACACATAGAAGTTTCTCCTCTAGAGTCCCTAGTATAGAGACATCGTCCCATATGAATGAGCTTAAAGGAAGATAGGGATTAAAATAGGAAAGCTTAATTTATTTTCACAGAGCAAACTTACATATGGCTTTACCTTTCGGGAAACCCTAAGCACTTAGCACAAACCTTAGGGATTACCTTAGAAGCGTAGGAAGATCATGGAGACTTCCTTTATTCTCTAATTTACAATGATGGAGTGATTACTAAGTAAGTGGAGTGTTAGTACTAAAGTTGGACGAGCTCAGTGAACTCCTGAGATTGTGGTCTTCATGGTGTATGTGTGAGTGGAGAGATGGTGGATGAGAGTGCGGTGTCTGATGCTGGTGGTCTAGAGTCTGATGCTGCATGAATGCGCCCGGTGTCTCGCTTTTAGCACGAAGGGAGTGTCCTACATGCTTATCGTCTAAAGGAGCTTTCGAGGTGAAGTCTTCAATTATTCTTTCTTACTGTTGCCTGGATAGCTGGATGGAGCTGCGTGCTTCAATAATTATCCTGGTTACAGTAAAGTGACTGTATATTCCTTTTGCGGTATCCTTCATCATGCACAATCTTATCCTTCTGTGGTATGGTCTTCCACGCCCGAATGATTGATGTTGCAAACATCAAATCAAGGATTCTGACATGTAGTATTATCTTTCCTCGGCCAAATTGTTGATAACACCTTGTTAACATAGGGAATATATTTCTTGTATGGAACATATATATTTTAATTTTTATAATATTAAAATCTAATATTCTGGTCGTTGGCCATGACCACGGATATCCAACATCTCATCGTCATTTTCCTCATCATCAGATATCTGTATATTTATTTTTGACTCATAATCTTTCTTAATATTTTCTTCATAATCTTTCATTATATTTTCAAAATTTTCATCTATTTCACCTCTTATTTCTTATAAGATTTCTTCCTTTATGCCTTTCTTCCATTGAATAGTTATTGACTCTAATTTTTCCTTCATCTTAGTATTAACATATTCTTCATTCAATGGATCTATGTCCTTTTTTTACCGCTTCTTTATATGTATACGGTGTGGACGGTCCGTCTTCTCTTTTATTTGGCCCTACCCATATTGGTTTTATTTTATTGGTCTTCCTATATTTCTGGATATAGTCTTTGGCAGCTGGTTCTAAGAAATAGTTTACACCCAGAATAGTTCTTGCATATGAAAGAGCTTGACCAATATCTAAATATTTTTTCCAAGACACTCCTCCATCTTTTTCTTTTTCTATCTGCTGAGCTATAACTTCTTCAAATGATATATAAATTCCTGGTGTTTTTCCCCTATATATAACATATATGGGGTTTTTTTATATTGCCATATGCTTCTTTTGGTTGTATTTTTCCATTAATCATATAAAAATATTTAGCTAGACTATTTAATATTGCTAGCATATAACCTTTATCTTCTTTTTTATTGTTATATTGAAACCAGAAATTATTTAGAATGTATTCTTGTATATCATCTAGAATAATATAGTCTCGAGGCTTAAATTTAAAAGTATTTGGTGGGAAAATTTTTAACTTATTATCAAATCCAAAACTAAAACATTCACGCTCAATAGGGCTTGTTCCTTTCTTCATTCCTAAAAAATAGAAGATCGTGAAAATATATCAGGCAATGTATTATCTTTACCTTTTATATCCTCAAATATTACTTTATAACCATTTTCAGTAATAATATCTTTAAATAGAATCCATCGTCTAGTTGAACTTTTTTACTATTGACTTTATTATAGTATCTTCATATAGCTTCACAGTCTGTCCTAACTATGAACTTTTTAAATTCTAGATATAATCTAAAAGCATTTATTGCATTTATAACAAGTAAAATTTCCCTATTTGTATTGTTTATTGCTTTTACTTGTATTTTTCTGAAGCATACCTACATATTTGTTCTTCTAATTTTGGAGAGTACTTGTGTGGTTTTTGCTTTAATATCGCACCCTATCCTAACTCAGATGCATCTATCTCTATAATGAAATAATTATCATCTAAACGTAATTATAGGGGTTTTAAATCTTTGATCTTTTCTTTAATAGTTCTTACTAACTTTATATCTTCATAATTAAAATGTTTTTGTCCATTTTTTCTTAGTTTTGCATACAATGGACCAGCTAGCTTAGCTAAATTTTCAATACAATTTCTAGCATAATTTACTATTTCTAAGAATTGTTGTAGGGTTTTCTTATCATTCATGACATCTAGAAATTGTAATATTTTCTTTGCAATATGATCTTGTAAATAAATTTTCCCTCTACCTATTTGATGACCTAAAAATTTTATCTTTTTCCTTATATATCTCCATTTTCCTTTTAGACAATATTAACCCATGTTGTTCTACCTTTCTAAAGAAAAGTTTCCAAATGAGCTATATGCTCTTTATAGAATTTTGAGAAAACTAATAAGTCATCAATATAAACTAATATGAATTCTTGATTTTTATTAAAAATATTTTGTATTTTTTTTAAATAAAGTAGGGGCATTTTTTAATCATAAGGGCATTACTAGCCATTCAAAATGACCTTGAGGACATGTGAAAGCAGTCCATTCTATTGATTCTTCTGTCATTTTACTTGCCAACCTCCAGCTTTTAAATCAAATTTTGAGAAATATTTACTTTCCTTATATTCTATTTATCCATTCTTACTTATTTTGGGATATTATAAGCATTATCTATAGTATTATCATTTAGTCTTTTATAATTAATAACCATTCTTGACTTTCCTCTAGGCTATTTCAGCATGATTTCTAACTATAAATGAAGCTAGGTCTATGAGGACTTCGGCTTTCTCTTATAGCTCCTAATTTTAGTAATTCTTCAATATGCATCTTAAATTCTTCTATATCTTTAGGTGTTGCTTCTATAGGCCTTGTCTTGATTATATAGTCAGGATTTATTATGTTAATCTTACATACTATACTAATTTTTATCACAATGCTTCATTGATATTTCTCCAATTATCTGAATATCTTTCAATCTTCTTACAATTTTATCTATATTTTTTTAGATTTTATATCTCTATACCAATTTGGTGCTAATGATTGCAGACTCATACATTCTATACATGAGTTTGCTATATAAAATGCTTCTATATTTTCACCTAGCTCTTCATCTATATGATTATCAGGGACATTTTCATCAGATCCTTGGAGTTCTAAATTGGTCTTTCCTAGATTAGAATTTATAGTCTTTTGTACTTCTGTTATATATAGAATGTTGTCTTGATAAGGGATAAATGTTATTTCTTGCTCATGTATGATTGTTATTTGTAAAGAGAATTGTAAAAATCTTAATCCTAATATCATATCATCATGTATTATAAATAGATCTCTTATTGTAATTTCATCCATTATACATGTTGTGTTATTTATTTGTACTTCAACATCATAAGTTAGTTGATTATAAATATTTTTTTATTCTAGACATATCAGTAGATATTTCTGCTTTATCTTGATCTATTGTATGAACTATTTCTAGATATTTTAGAAAATATTTATCATGTGTAATATTTTTTATACAACCGGTGTCTACTAACGCTAATATTTTATAGGAGATGTTAGGCGTTACTTTTACTTTTATAGGTAATTTTATTCCTATAATTTTTTTAAATGGTAATCTTACTATATATTTACTACCAAAGTTTATTATGACTTCTTTTAATTGTATCGCTTTATCATTTTTTCTATTTAACATTGCCTGATCCTTTAACTCTGTAAGACCTCTATGATTATCTTCTATCTTATTAGCTTCGTTGAGTTCTATTTTACTTTTTAGCTCTTCTAATTCTGCTTCTAAGCTATTTATTCTATTCTCTAAATTTCTGACTCTGCTTGTTAATAATTTATCTTCTGATTCTAGTTCTACTTCTTGTCTCCATTTTTTGTTATTGGTTCTTAGACATCAGGAACATACTTGCTTTAAACATATGCTACATGTGGATCTATTTTCCTGACTAGGATAATATATACAGAAATCATATTTTATATTATAATCTCCTCTTCCTTTTATCCATAGTCTTCTTGATTCATTAATTCTATTTTTGTTTCTATTGAACTATTAATATTTTCAGATATTATATCTAACCCTACCATTGTATTATCTAGATTGCATAACTCTTCATCATCTAAAGAGTCTATAAAATCATGGTAACTTTGAGCATTATTTTTTTCTTCTTCATAACTTTCTAATAAAAACTTATTATTAATCTCCTATTGCTCTTCTTCATTTGTAATGTATTCAATATTATTTATCTACATAACTTCATTAACTTTATGAGTCTCTTTGTCTTTAGTTTTTAACTCATTCTTCCCGTTTCTTTATCACGACAGGTGTTTTAAAATATTTATTCTTTAGTTCTCTATCTTTCTTGATATTATTAAGTTTATATATTTCTCGTCTAAAGTAGAGTTCTTTTTCTCTTATAGCAGACCATTCACATAACATAGACGTATTATATTCATCAGGAATCTTACTTAATTTTTTCTCATAATATTGAATCTGACTATTTAAAGTTTCCATTATAAGTAAAGTATTTGACTGAAGGTTGTATTGACAAACTTTTTAAATTTAATAATATAAGTAAATCCCTCAAATTCAAAATCTAATAACCAGGCTCTGATACCACTGTATACACGAGGGCTATATTCACTGAGAACTCGAACGGATTCAAAATTCAAATTTTAAAATTTTGAGTTACTATTTACAACACTATTTAAATTTAGCGTTCACTGTTCAAATTCACGGCTACTATTCAAATTTGGAATATAAACAGTGTACGAGCACTCACCCGAGAGTGGCTTAGGCACTCATCCCATTCACTATTTAAGTACTATGCGGTGTAACTATTTGGTGCACTTATTTCGCTTTATGGATGCAGGATGCGTGAGTGATTAGTGAATATGCGTACGATTAGTGAATATGCGGATTACTATTTCTCAATATCTTTTGTAGGCTGGCGAGACCAACAGTTCAGCCGGTCATGCGACTATGCTTGTGACAGTCCTACTCAGTACTCACCATATGCATCACTAGCTCGTTTCAGAACCAGGCTAACCCGGTCTTCTCCCTCGCTATCCCCAGCCACTATAACACAACATACTTTTGTCGACACTTTTTATTGTAGGCAAAGGGCACCTTTGCCGACAGATAACCTCCCGTAAAAAGTTTGTCGACAGTTTAGAAACAGTCGCGCTATAAGCCGTCAGCGAAACATTTGCCGACAGTTAACAGAATCCCCGACACTTTATGTGTAGGCAAACGGTCTACCTACGCTGACAGTTGAAACCTTTGCCGACAGTTAAGACCTACGCCGACAGTTAAGACCTTTCCCGATAGTTTGTATGTTGGCCAAACCATTTCCAAGGTATTTTACAAACCATACCCTGCCAAAAAAAACTATCGGCAAAACTGCATAGATATAATTACAATTAAAATAATTTGACAAATCCACTTTTGCTCATATAGAAGGCATCACATTGAACAAATTCACTTGATTTTTCTATAAATAATATATTAGATCTTCCATACATACACCAACTTGATATATATATAGCAAGTCAAGTGATGATCATAGTACATAGAGCCATATAGGTCCAAGATATAGATTAGTCTACCTACGAATCATCCTCTGCTGTTGTTTTATCTTTCAATGGTAGATTGTGATGCAGAGCTTTTCTCAGTCTTTTGATCTCAATTTTCATATTTAGTTGGTAATTTCATGGTTCCATTATTAACGAGAGAAGTTGCACGAGAAGCTGCTGCCCTCCTTTTAGCTTTGGTTCTCTTTCTAGTCAAACCAGTCCGCTTTACTACGCTTGGAGTATCAACCACCAAGGAAGAAAGGGACCTCTGTTTTCTCTTTGCTGGCAATGTTGTTACAGCCTTTGGAGCATCAACATTTATCTTTTTAATTGGAAGTACCTTATTCCTGATATCTTCAAGGTTGTGGTCAGGCCTTCAAACAAGGAAACAATCACAGTTAGGTAGCATCAATTCATAGTTGATCAGTCGATGCACTAGAAATAAATAAGAAGCTACAACACTATGGCCCAAACTTCTGTTTACATAATAAAAAAATTGGGTACTTGAGGCAAAAAAAGTATTCAGAAAAGAACCATAGTACAAAACGAAGGCAGTGAGCATAGGAGAGGCTAGTTTCTCCAACTTTTGTCAAATTAAAAAAAACATGACCCATAAAGGTGTATTACAAGCTTATGTCCTCCCTAAAGTGATAATCATAAGAAATGATTTTCAATCAGATATGATATGTCAACAATAGATCATGTCATAGCCAAACTATTAATAGGACACTTACTAAAGGCTGCTTCAATAAATGCTATATGCGAATATGCGACAGTGTAGAAGGAAAGTGAATGTTTATACTCCAAGTACTTTAAGCGTTTAACCTAAAAACCCAAGCTATATTTATGATAGAGATTGTTTGTCTAAAACTCTGAATTGCAGATATCCTAGGCAAATAGCACTACATATGGGTTTTATCCATTATGATAATCTCTGTAATCCTTTCTCTGCACTTTGACCATCCCTTGATCTTGGCGCCATTACTGGCCGAGTTTGTTAGAGAAGTTTTCAAGATACATGGTTTTATTACTCATTAGCAATAGCATGATGTATAGGACTTCACATCATACTAATGCTTCATCTTCATGGTTGCACTTGTACAAAAAATTGAACGCAGAAGACATTGCCAGAACAGGGTAAGGAGAAAGTAGAAACTATGTTTTATAGAAGAAACTCAAAAGTTAGAATAACTGATTCACCTGAGTTTCTCTTTAGGATCACAGCCAAGATCAATGTCGCATACTGGGCAACAGTCAACCTCCTCATCATTTATTTTCTCCATAATGCACCCCCGACAAATTATCAAAGACATAGTAATAGGAGAAATTCTATTAAGACAAGGAAGCCAGATTCACTGTAAATGGTCACCAGTGAATATACCATGTACCCCATGTGCAACAGGTACCAAGATATAACATAAAGGATTTTCCTAATACCATGAAAATTTAGAAATAAAAGGAAAATGCATAGGAGGGAAGGGATATAATAAAATCACAAACATGAACAATGGATAGGCTACATACCTAGTGAACCCATATGCTCACAAGTGTCTCCAGCAAAACAAGGCAAATCCGACAAAGTAAAAGATCTAAAGGGGAAGAATGATTTACATGTCAGATTCTTGTACTTTTTACCATCTAAAATTGTAATGAAAATCCTTTACAGACTAAGAGCATAAAGCTCCTTGAAGAAAACAAGTACAGTTGCTCGTTTTTATAGCTACGAGGTGAAAAAGGATTAAAGAAACGTCTCTAGATGTTTTCACCCCAACTATTGTATGATCAGAAAAGATGTCAATTGCAGCCAGTATATCCCTGATGACAAACAAAGTATATTTCTCTTAAGAGCAAGATAGACAAACCAAAAACCTTAGATAATCCATCTAAATAGTAAGAATTAAGAAAGGTAAATAAAGATTAAGCAGATAATAGACATCGCCCTGTTTGGCAGTTGGGACAGTTTGACCCTCAGCTTTTTCACAGACTAAGGAGAAGCTATGCCAAGTGGCAGGATTTGTAGCAGCTTACCAATAAACAAAAACCAAGAATGAACTGAATAAGATGAAATTGCTTTTGAAAAAAAAAATCCAAAAAAACTAAATTTTGTAAAATCACAAGCTGTGCCAAATAGGGCCTCAAAGTAGAGTGAAATGAAGCTCAAAACTTAATAGCACAGCTGTCTAGGTGCTGCTAATTGGTACTCCCTTCGTTTTAAATTATAAGTCGCTTTGATTTTTTGGATACATCCATTTTATTATACATCTAGATATAATATTATGCCTAGATACATAGCAAAATGGATGAACCAAAGAAGTCAAAGTGACTTATAATTTGGAACGGAGGGAGTATTATGTACGAGTGAGCATACACAAATACTGTGGTGATTATATATAGGGGATGGTAGATTATGAAATTTCTTTACTAAAAAATGTGCAATGCAATCTGTAAGGAAGCTTACGTTAATGATTTTCTGTGGAATACAACTGGAGGAGCAATGGCAGCAAATATGCAAAAAGCAATATGGAGCTGTGCACAACCAAAGATACACAAAGTAACTAAACCAGGTTTATAGCATAAATAGCATTTCAATGTCAAGAATGTGGAAGTCATGTCTTGATCTAGAAATTACCAGGTAACAAAGGAAAAACCATCCAAAGCTGAAAGCACTGTCAGTTCTATTAAACAAGTTGGCAGAGAATTAGTACAAAACCGCTGGTAGTGCCAGAGAACATAAAAGCAAAGGTCTATCAAGTCATTTAAAGCTAAATACATCTGGAAGTCTAGGTAACAAAGCAAGCAACGTGCAGGCCCAAACTTGCATTCTGAAAGTCTAGGTACTCACGAAATCCAGGCATAGCATTTAAGAGTACAAGACATAGATTTTCATTATCATAAGGCTTGCTAACCGTGCTCTAGGTGAGTAGGTGACATACACCGCAAAACTATAGAAGTGTTAGATGTTGGCATGAAGAAGGATGCAACCAAATTATTAGTTAGCTGACAGGACATAGGAGAGTATCAAAGAAAAGAAGATAACTCTCTTCAGAGATTTACAACAATGATAATTCATATTTAGAACTAAATACTAGCCAATATGCATGCCCCATGCTTTGTGGTAAACTATTTGTAGGGCATATTTTCTGTAGAATAATAGAAGATGTGGTAGAAAGAGAAACACAAACATCCATGCAGCATACATTTCAAATCAGGTACCAACAAGTATGGTAGTGGGACAATGTTGGAAATCATAAAATGCCAAGCAAGTTATGCCACAGATGTCAAAGTTTGTCTTTCCACAAGAGCTGTACAGGAGTGGCTACAATGCTACATGGCACTGGTATAACAGCTTCATATAAGTAAATTTCTTCTCCAGGAATGTAGCTCTAATCAAAGAAGTAAGTTTCTAGAGTCACTGCTATATCCTAAAGTCAAGTGCAAATGTTATTGCTTCCTGACCAGTCAACAATATAGTTTAGATGGGTATTTTCCCTGCTGTATCCACACCAAGTGCATTTAATTATATCTTTATAATATGGAAACTGCATGAGAGAGTTTAAGTATTCAAGCTCAGAGTAATTTCTTAGTGTACTTAGACATTTCACTTGAAATGAAAACTAAGATGAAAATTGCTTTAATTGTGAAAAACATAGCGACATATGGACAATAAACTCACCCGAAAATTTCTAGGGAAACCATTTCTTCCTTAGGAGTTTCAAGAATCTGGGAAAGGAAAAGATAGCCTTGCTTAGCTTGTAGTAGCGGTAGTGTGGTACAAGAAAAGGAAAAACATAAGGCAGGAAAAGGAATAAATTATATAGTACAAAGGGCTCTTGTAGTCTTGTAGCTTACCCTTTTGTAAACTCAACAATCAATTGGCTTCTGTTGGACAACAAACGCAAACTCGTGCGTCATATCCACATAACGCACTCTGTGGAAATGGTTTCCAGAAACAGTACCACCGTCAAGAAGCAAGTAGAGAACTAAATCACCGGCCAGAAAGAACTAAACTAGGCATGACTGTGAATTTCCATTAAAACAGGTAAATTTTTTTCCCCAAAATGATCAGCAAAGTTACAACTTTGGGAGAACAGCTAACAATTGCACAAGGGCACCCTCAAAACCTTCAACACGACCATCCAAGTTAAAACATGAAGGGTGTGTGGAACTAATTATAATAGAAACAATGCTGAGAATGACAGCACATAGCAGCCTAGGATGCCAATCACAACAGGATTACAGATCCATCTGCGCACAATCAGGGCGGACACACTAAAGGACATAGGTGTACACATACACCCGCACAGATCCATAGGTTTTGCAAAAAAAACTGACATGTATAGACCAGTAATTAGATCAGATTCAAATATAAATAGCTTGATTTAGGGTTTGGGCGCTTGGTTTCGCACAGCAGCAAAGGGAAGAGAAGCGGTGGGCATACTTGGTGTGTGCTCGTCGATGGCGAAGGGCCTAAAGAAGGCCTGGTGAAGGGCCCGACGAAGGCGTAGAGCGGCGGCGACGGTCCTGCGCCCAAACCCTAGCAAGAAGGGGAATGGGGATGAGGGGAAGGGAATGATGTGGAGGATGAGATGGGGGATGTAACATACTTGAATGCACACCGCATGGGAGATCCACTGCAGTGGCGGCAGCACTCGCTCGTCGGCGGTGGGCTGGGGCGTCGGTGGCGCCCGGCAGCGGCGCTCGTCGATGGCGCTCGGCGGTGGGCGGGGGCATCTATGGCGCCCAACGGTGCCGCCGTATGGTGGCGCCCGTCACGGGCTCTCAGTGTGTGGCGGCGCTTTGGCAAGGGGGCATTGGGGTGCCGCCGCGGCGACGTTGGGAGCATTGTCATAGGGGCGGCGGGTGTAGGGAGGGAAGAGTTTTGGGTGTGCGGAGACAGAGTGGGTGGAAGAGTTTTCGGCGTCCTGGCCACATGATTTTGTTGCTGGCGGCCCACACATGGGTACTCCTTCGCCGACACTTGCACAGTTGCCCTGTACAGGCTACGCCGACACTTTCTAAGTCTTCTAATTTTTGCCGACACTTTTTCTGCCAGCAGAGAAACGCCGACATATAATTTGTAGTCTTAGTCTTATTGCCGATAGATGATTAGACATTAAAACGATATACAATTACCAACACATAATATGTCGTCGAAACCTGCCTTTTGCCAACACATAAGTGTAGGCAAATGTGTGTCATGGTGTAGCCACGAACACACAGGACTCGGGCTCTATCGTCTCCCCAGGCAGTTCCACCCGAAGGGAACACTTCTCTGCGCATACAGGGTTCTCTACAAACGTCGCTACCAGGGCTAACACGAGAACAATACACGCAGAGATTTCTCCTCTAGGGTCCCTAACATAAAGACATCGCCCCATATGAACAAGCTTAAAGGAAGGCAGGGATTAAAATAGGAAAGCTTAATTCATTTTCACAGAGCAAGCTTACATATGGCTTTCCCTTTCGGGAAACCCCAAACACTTAGCACAAACCTTAGGGATTACCTTACAAGCACAGGAAGATCACGGGGACTTCTTTTATTCTCTAATTTACAACGATAGAGTGACTACTAGGTAAGTGGAGTATTAGTACTAAAGGTGGACGAGCTCAGAGGATTCATGAGATCGTGGTCTTTATGGTGTATGTGTGAGTGGAGAGATGGAGTGGTGATGTGGGGTGGAGTCTTCAGTGGATGAGAGTGTGGTGTCTGATGCTGGTGGTCTTTAGTCCGATGCTTCATGAATGCGCCCGGCGTCTCGCTTTATAGCGCGAAGGGAGTGTCCTTCATGCTTATCGTCTGAAGGAGCCTTCGAGGCGAAGTCTTCAATTATTCCTTCTTACTGTTACATGGATAGCTAGACGGAGCTGCGTGCTTCTATAATTGTCCTGGCTACAGCAGAGTGACTGTATATTCCTTTTGCGCTGTCCTCCGTCGTGCATAGTCTTATCCTTCTATGGTATGGTCCTCTACGTCCGAATAATTGATGTTGTAAACATCAAATCAAGAATTCTGACATGTATTATCTATATATATATATATCTATATAGGCGGTGCATTACTAGTTGTGCTCTAACAGCACCGGATTAAACTGGGCACCGGAACGACAAAGTGATTTTGTCTGCTACTAGTAGTGCTACCAGAGCTTGTACAGTCTCATGAATCAAGTGGGGTAAGTGCGTGCGCTAGAGTTTAGTAAGGGTAGTTAGAGAAGTAGATCGAGTTGGCGAATTGGCGTTGTGCCGCTATTTTAAAAGGCTGCAACGAACTAGTATTACCATACAAGAGTATAAGCTAGTTCTGTTCGTGCCCGTTACATCCTGCTAGCCAAAGTTCGCAAAACCTTTATGAGGACACCACGAATGGTCGCCTGGGGTATGGATATACGTACCGATTTTGGTGGAGGCTTTTCCGTACGTGCCATTACGAAAGATGTTTCATTTCTACATGTCACTAATAAGTTTACATGGACGCTGGTGCTACGATGCTAAATTTTTTTGTCCTCCACGTGATTCCATCCGTCTTCTGTTAGATTTCCACCGTTTACTAGCCCTAACATGTGGGCCCGACCAGAAAAAATGTCTAAAATACCATTCTCTATACGAGTGTCTACATATAATAAATGTGGGTGTTTTCTCTCTCTTCCTTATCCCTTCCTCCATGCCTTTCTCCTTCGTTGTGAGCAAGCCGCCGGCGTGGGCGAGCTCGCGCGGCGCGAACTAGCGGCGGCGCGGGCGAGCGCATGGCTGCCGGTGGGGCGAGCTCGCGAGGCGAGAACGAGCGGTGGCCGGCGAGCGAGCACGCGGGCGCAGGCGGCGGCGCGAACGAGCGCGCGGCTACCGGCGGGCGGGCGAGCGTGTGTTGCTGGACCAGGAGCGCAGCAAGCGCCGGAGGGGCAGGACCGCAGGAGCACGACGTGCGTGGGAGGGATTGGGAGGGAGGGGGGCATTTTGTACATTTCCCCTGGTCGGGCCCACATGTCAGGGCTAATAAACGGTGGAAATCTAACAGAAGGTGGACGGAATGACGGGGAGGACAAACAAGTTTAGCGTCATGGCACCAGGGTCCATGTGAATTTTTTAACGACATATAGGAATGGAGCATCTTTCGTAATGGCACACGGGGCCTCATTTGAGTGAGCCCCTTTGGTATGGAACCAATGAACTCACGCCAGATGTTCCCAACTCCTCCTGTCCTTCACAATTGTTCTAGTTTCTTTTCTTTGACCCTTTCTCTCTGCACACCTGTGGCCCCTCCCCTTCTAAAAGAAAACGTAGACAAAAAGATGCTCGCACGCAGCACGCTCAACAGCACCTGGCATCTGCTGTTATGCTATGCCATGCTATGCTGTGCTGCCGGGAGGCGAGACGAAATAGTCCCCGCCGGGTAGTATGCACGGGGCATCGAGTGCGGGTGCGGCGGTAGGCAGTCGTAGTCCCCTCTGCGTCTCCACATGCGCGCCACCGGTCGATGGTTTTGGTTTTGTCGCCCGGATCCTGCGCTCTTTTGCATATATAAACAAATGCCCTTTTGCCAACTTGTGCACTCACCCTTGTCCTGTTTAGTGTGTGTGAGTGAACTTGGGGTTGGGGAGAGGCTGCTCTCGGCGGTATGATTGGCTATGAATCCGGGCTGCGATGGTCATCAGTGAAATAATGTGCGTGATTCATCCAGTCAGTCATTCTTACTCCAGACCACTCAGACCTGTCATCTGAACAAGCAACAAGTCCATGTACATGGCCTAGAATAGCAATTATTGGGATGCTATACACTTTTAGCGTTCTTTATCTCAATAGTGTCCTTTGCTAAAATAGTGAATCTTGCTGCTAGTATCATTGTTATCCTAGTACAAGTGACCTTCTAGGAACGGTCCAACCGGAACGACCGAATGGTTCACTCCTGTCTCCCAATGGCAACGCGTAGTACATCTAGTCCAGCGAAAAAGAAAGTGCCATGGGGCTTGTGGCTTTTTTCAGCCGTTCGGTCCATCACCCAATCATCCTCCCAGATAGCACGTTGCTCAGAATCGAATTCCTATTCCTTGTGCGCTCGTGACAGCGGTGGTAGATCTAAGCTTCACCAGCACTTAAACGCAGCGTCTAACTCACGTCCAGTTTGCACTTATGTGTGCTGTGGGCTAAGTAGATGCTATTCTCAATCTCGTTTTGTTTTTGTAACGAGCAGTGAGGAGCCCATTCTGTTTTGGCAGGAACGACGCCGAAGAAACCGGGTACAGGGGCGTCAACTACGCCGGCGTGGGGACTGGCGGCGGCAACGGCAACGGCTACGGCTACCTCGGGATGGTCTACGCCAACGGCGGCGGCAGCGGTGGCGGTGATCGGAGATGCAGATAACACTTGGCGCTGCCATTGATTTCTTCAGTTATCAGGCTCGGATGCTTGCGCTTGTTGTAACATACGGAGTATAGTTCATCCTAACTTCAGGCGCTTCATCGTAACTTCGGGCGCTTCATTATTATGATTCTCAATTGGAAAGGTAGTAGCAAAATGGGAGAAGGGAAAGCTTGTAGCTGTGGAGTGGTAGGAGTAGTAGCCTAGTAGGGAGGTAGGCAGGCAACAGAAACCATGTGTGAAGTTGCACATGGGTGGGAGGATATTGCCAGGCTAGTCACTGTACTTCTTACAAGGAGAAATGGACGATTCATTCTAACTTTACTATGTCTGGTCTCTCTGTGATCCCTCTAAGACATTATGATTCGAGGAGCAAAAATGAAAAGGAAAAGTTCAACCAACATAAAAGTGACAGTGAAGTAGCACCATGATTAAATCATGGTTAGCCACGTAGCACCATGATTAAATCATGGAATAATATAAAAATAGCAACAGAGCAACTAAATCAGATCAGCACTATAAATTCAAACACAGAATTTATTTCGTCTAAGTGCTTATTAAATGGCGTATCTTACAAATCCGCTTTGTACCCGCTTGCATCATTGTTGATACTGATCGATCATATGGCACCACCTTTCTACCCTTCCATCAAGTGCATCACAACCACGACCTAATCTAAGAGATAAAAGTTGGCTAAAATTATGACCCAAATAGCTTTGTTTGAAATTTCTACCATCAATAATTCAGTGGCAACAGAACATGCCTAGTGATCATTCAAACGTATCATGGCATCAGAGAACATAAAAAGTAGGTAGACAATCACAAAATTCATTCATCTTCAACACAACATAAATAACTGTTAATCTTGAGTTTGTATCTGTCAGGTAAACTCCCAAATCTCATCTTCACCTAGTGTTGGCAAGTTACAGGGAAGACATATGAAAGGAACCAGCATCCTTAGATTACAGCTACAGCTTACACATTGACCAGATGGTACTTTCCTTTGCATGTGTTTAACCAGATGGTGGTGGAGGTGGTGGCGGCATAGACATGGGAGGCGGAGGCATTCCACCTTGTTGTGGCGGGGGTGGGGGTGGCATCCACATAGGTGGTGCTGACATACCAGTGGGAGGAGGTGGCGGCCTTACCATGCCAACCGGAGGGGGCATCATATTTGGTGGTGGTGGCCTCACTGGGAGCCTGTACTGGAGTTGCGATGGCATGGGGGGCGCCATAGATTGTTGAGCGGCCCAAGCAGGTTGCCCGTGCATCTGCATTGGAGGGGGGAATTGTCCAACAGGTGGTGGAGGTGGTTGTCGCATGTGTTGAATCTGTCCCGGAATTGTGCCATTGCCATAAGGCCGTGGCACAGGCGGACCACCATTTGGAAGACCTTGGGTCGGCGGACCACTTGCAAACATTGTGTGTGGCCTATTCTTCTGAGATCCTGGATTGTTTGATGCCAGCAGTCGCTCTGTCAATGGTAAACAACATATTAGATCATTGTGACTAAAAATATTCATGAAGGAACTCTAGAATGTAAAAGGACAATTCAGTTGAAGAATTTAATATCTATCCTGTTTTAAGAGCTAAAATAACTTCTTTGCAAACTATAGCCCCCTGTTTGGCAGAGCTTCAGGACAATTTTTTTAAAGCTGAGCCAAGCAGAGCTCAAGACCAAGAATGGAAATTTGACTTGGATATACACATAATACGATTTGCTTGGAGACCATTTGGGTTAGGATGAAATATAAATATTGAGTGAACTGAAGAGTAACCCATGTGCTGGTGGCCAGGGAATCAACTGGATCAATTAGATCGTCAAAACACATTACCTGCTGGTGTGCCATGGCGCTCTCCTTTCGTGTCTTTCTTGTAAGCATAAGAGACAGTGATTGGCCGGTTGCATAAATGTTGGTTGTTCATGGCCTGAAAAATACAGCAGAGAAAGCTGCATGAAACAAATGCCAGACAGCCAGAACCACTGCAAATTGAAATACAGGAAATCAATGTGATGATTACATTACCTCTATTGCTTGATCAGATGATTCAAAGGAGTCATAGCTCACAAAGCCAAAGCCTCTAGAATTTCCAGTCTCAGGATCTCGCATTATCTTTGACAAAAGAAAAAGAAGATCAATAAATTACTGCAGTGACAACTATGCTTCAGAAAATAACAGACGCTGCATACAGATGAGGTATTACTCCTAAAACCATCTCTAATTTTAGATGAGTTTATCTTAGGAACATGCACACATGGAGTTGTGCCCAGAATGCCCCAAAAAGATCTATGAGCAATATCAATCGGGATAATCGTTACCATGATTTTAGAGCTATTACTTTATTTTGGACAAATGAAAGCAGACAGTGCTATTAACTGATGAGCGCTTAATAATTTGAAATTGACTAAACACTGTTACACACAAGTTCCAGTGACACAAGACCTTGAAAGTAATTGAATTATGAAATGTAAGTATAGTGAATTCAGTTTATTCTATGCGTAAACTATCACTTGTATTTACTTCAGGCATTTATATAAGACTGCTGCTCGTAAATCAGATATTATGTTCACCTGTCGGCTGCTAGAAGCTAGATCATTAGCAGAAAACAACAAAGCAATATAACTTTGCATGATTCATGAAGATAAAAGTTGCTGTGTGTCACCTTAGGATTAGTTACAATCACTCCAAATGCACTGAAGGTATCATAGAGGAGCTTCTCATCAACATCCTGTTAACAAAGCAAACATGGAAATATTACTCAGTATTCAGATGAACTGAAGGGCAGATAATAAAGAAAGTAGGATTTAGGCCTTCACCGGATCAAGATTGCCAATAAACAGATTTGCTCCAACGTCCAAGCTCTTCTTATCCTGGGAAGCCTGGTATAATAAAACACAATCATGTTATGTTCAAATGATACTTGTTTTATTCAAAGCCATAATGATAAAATACTAAAGATGAAGGGAAAATACCTTGTTTACTCTTATGGGCTTACCGTATAGTTTGATCATGTTCAAAATCTTAATGGCCTGTGGGAAGCAAACAATTTAGATAAAAGGGTAACTAAATATGGATGTGGTGATCTGCTAGAGGAAATATAAAAGGTAAACTATGACTTCGCAAAATAATAGACTTACATAATCTGCATCTTCCTCGCTCCTGAATTCTACAAATCCATATCCCTGGTGTAAATTCGTAACTCTGTCTTTTGGGACATACACATTAACTACAAATGGAAGAATGGTAATTCTGTTAATAAAACCAAAAATAAATGTATTTGTTTCATATCCAAAATAAAAAACTTCAATTACATAATAATAACCATAAAAAACCAAAAGAAACAAAGAATAAAAAATGCTGAAAGGCAACTATGCAACAAAACACACAAATGCTGTTATAGGGCAAGACAAAAGTGTTTCATACAGCAAAACTCTCATCTCACTACAGAAAAATATATAAAGAAGTCCACTTACCAACAGGGCCTGCTTGGACAAACAATTCCCATAGAAGCTCCTCGGAAACCTATCAGATATGGAAGAAGTATCAGCATCAGTTCATGAATTTACAGAAACTGAATAAACAATATATGAACATATACTACAGGATGTTCATTGTTTCCTACACAGGAGAAGGAGCAAAGATGTGCTCCACCAGGTAACTGTCAATGTAATTCCTATGTGTAATCCGGATCTATGGTTCTATTTGTATAGAGCGTACAGAGAAATTGATATGAATCTGAAAGGCTAAACAGCAATGTTCATCCCAACCTATAACAAATAAGCAGTACACTTTACACATAGTCTATATGTAATGTACTTAAACAACAACGATTGTAACATTACCACCTAGCGAAACACGCACAATTTTCCCAGCAACCGTTCAATCGCAGTCTCATTACTTGTTAACATCTAGCGTTTGCCGTCACTCACGCTGTCCTTGCAATATGGTTGTGCCACCGCCACTGTACCTTCGATTAAGGAGCAGCGACTTACTCATCCGATCACCAGTTCACACAAGTAATTCTGTGCTTCAGGGATATTCTATCGTGGGCGGGGATCTACTAAGGGTCGCAATAGCGAGAGGTTGTGGGGAACCCTAACCTGAGGGTCGAGGTTGCCGACGTAGGTGGTGGCGTCCTGGTTGCGCTCCGCCGAGTGCTGCCCGAGTAGGTTCGCGCCCACGCCCGGCGCTATGCGGGTCGTCATGGCTGCCTGGCTGGCCCCTCCGTCGCCGCTGCAAGGCGCGGCGGGGTCACTGGATGGCGGCGGCGAGTTGTGGCCGGGGCGCGGAGCGACGCGGCGGTGCCGAGGTGAGGTTTTGGTTGAGGCTCTCGGGTCGGGCCAGAGTCTCTTGCTTACTGGCCCAGTTCCCAGCTCGAGTCGGTGAGGAGATAGCGGTAAGTAATTTTGGGCCAGGCTGTTAGCACCATGGTCCATGGGCCTTCCAAATGTTTAAAGACGACCCGAAATGAAGAAGATAAAAAAATTTGCTGCTCTGAAAAAAGATAAAGCAAAAAAAAAAAACACCAACTAACCTACATAGTATATTTCAATTGAAAACCTAAAATATTTGGCTGAAATATAAAAAAAACAAGTTAAGAGAAGTTGCACTCCAATTCATTGCATAATGGCTACAATAGTTGCATGTGGTGAGGTTGTTTAGTTTAACGAACGGGGCTAGTACGAATCTTCGGAGCACCATTTAGCAAGTTTAATCAAAGTTCATGGACCTAAGTGTCACCTCTTGACAGTTGTAGAGACCTCTTATGCGTTTAACTCTTGTTTTAATGTGATTTTTATTGCAATCCAGATATCTTATTTCCATCCTTTTATCCTATATTTTTTATGCTAAAATATGCGGCTTATAAATAGTTAGTGTGTGCTGCTTTTTCTATGTTTTGCAAAAAATCTAGCAGGCTAACTCGCTCTTATATATACAGTGGTCTTGAATGCTTGTAATATTTAATGAATCGATGATTCTCAATTTTGATTTTAAACCTACACTAAAATGTGGCTTTACCAGCCAGATGTTAATATACATGTAATCACGGATTAATTCAAGCACGGTGGTTCCTAGACATAGCCATGGACCTTTTCATTTATTATGCATGATATTTATTTGAAAGAAGAACTGATTTTTTTTCATTTGAATTTTGTGTGTTCATAGCAATACATGCATATAAGGCAAGGCCTGGTAAAAAAAAAGAATATTATTTAGTAGATCAATTTCTGACCATGGTTGTGACTTAAGTTTACGCATGTATATAACATAACAGTATATAAGGCAGGTCCATCCTCCTGATTCGCCACTGGCCAATTGGACAGGATCTCCATTTGGAGGAGATGCTTCAGGCTCCGTAAGGATACTGTAACGGTGGGGCTGTGTCATCATAGTAAAATCTGCCGCATTTGGTTTAATTAATTAATTAATTAATTGGATTCGCCTGCACAATTACGCTCAAGAATGGCAGGTAACGATCGTTTCCCCGTATCTTTCCATCTGAACCAGATAATAAGTGCGTATTCATTTTCGCTGCAACTGCAAAATTCCAATCGCCACTTCCCCTCAACCACCGCGCAGGGCACAGGCGGGCGGCGCGTAGCTGCACGGCACAGGCGAGCACCTGCGCGGTTTTCAGCTGGGTCTTTCGACAGCCTCAGATCAGCGGCCATGCCCCGAGACATGGGCATCACCGTCGTCGCCCTGGCGTGCAGCGTAGTAGTGGCCATAGCTGCGGCTGCGTTCTTCGTCGTGCTGAGGGCGCTGAGGCGGTCGATGGCACGCGAGGCGTCCCTGCGGGCAAACCTCGTCAGGCAAAATGACGCGCTGCGGCAGGCGGAGCGCAAGAGCCTGAACAAGACCAACGCGTTCGCCGGTGCCAGCCACGACATCCGGTCGGCTCTGGCGGTGATCACGGGGCTCGTAGACGTGTCCCGGGTGGAGGCCCAGACGAACCCGCAGATGATGCATAACCTCGAGCAGATGGACGTGTGCACAAACAAATTGCTCGGTGAGTTGGTGTATTCTGCAGTGAATGACTTCTGAAAGCCACAATCTTTTTGGCGCTAGGATAGAATCATAGAATACCACACTTATTTACAGCCATCATAGTTCTAGTTGTATGATAGAATGCCACAGTTATTTACACTGCAATGCAATGTGATTCTTTTTTTTCTGTAGGGATACTTAACTCGATTCTAGACACAAGCAAGGTTGAATCTGGAAAGATGCAGCTAGACGAGGCCGAGTTCAGCGTAGCAAATGTTCTGGAGGAGTCCATGGACATGATCAACATTGTAGGTCTGAGCAAAGGGCTGGAAGTGGTCTGGGATCCCTGTGACTTATCTATCCTGTGTGGGAACGTAGTAGGGGACTTCAGGAGACTCAAACAGATTCTTGACAACGTACTCGGCAATTCCGTGAAGTTTACTCAGCAAGGGCACGTCGTTCTCCGTGCCTGGGCAAATAGGCCTATTATTGCAAGGAGCTCAGTCTGTGTTCCTTCAAGATTTGGCTGTTCCAATTTTTTATGCCTGTTCAAGGGAAGAGAACATCGCAAGGATTGTTGTTCGTTCAGCTCGATCCAGAATGATCCCGACTCGGTTGAGCTGTACTTTGAAGTGGATGATACTGGCATTGGAATCCCAAAGGAAAAGAGAGAGTTGGTGTTTGAGGACTATGTTCAGGTTAAAGAAGGGCAAGGAGGAACTGGCTTGGGGCTTGGAATTGTTCAATCATTTGTAAGTTCTATATATGTATTTCCATTGTTTAAATTCCATTTTTCAGATATCTAAATATATCAGTTCTCTTGAAAAATTAGTAAATTTTATTTCATATATGTATTGTTTAATTAATATAGGTCCGTTTGATGGGAGGCGAGATTAGCATCAAGGACAAAGGGCCTGGTAAAACAGGGACCTGCATTGGGTTCAATGTGTTTATGAAGATGGGTGGAATCCATGAACAACAACATGACATAGAAGAAGGCAGTTCAAGTAGTCAATGCTGTATCAGAGCCTCTGCCTTAAGAGAGGCCAATAGTAGCTTTGAGGGTGGACATTGCATGCTTCTTGTTCATGGCGATGAAACGCGAAGGGTACTGCAATCTTGGCTGGAGAATCTTGGGATGAAAGTTTGGCTAGTCCCACAACTCGAGTCCCTTGCTTCTGCTCTCGAGAATGTCTGTCATGATAGTAGTACATCTGTGTCAAGGACATCGGCGGACAGTTTCGAATGCCACGCAGACTTCTGTTTCAGATCCAGAGACACGGTTAGCCAAATACTCCCTGTTGCACTGAAGAGCAGCAGTAGCTTCAAAAGATCAGGCACCTTTGGAGTCCACTGGTCTGGTGCTCTAGTCGTCATTGATGCACACTACGGCAAGATGGAAAACATATGCACGGAGGTGAACTTCCCTGAGATCAAGAAACAAATGCCATGCAAGATTGTTTGCCTCGTCGACGCGAATACCTCTTCTGGTGATTTGGGGAGGCTGAGGCACCACACTTGCTGTGATCTTGTCCTGCAAAAACCAATCCATGGGTCTCGGTTGTATGCTCTCCTGAACACCTTGAGGGACCTCCAAATGGCACAGGCCCATCATCACCCATCTCATGTTAGTCCTGAAAATGCCGAGACCAGAATGCCGGGAGGGTCATCAGGGGCTGGCAAATCAGCCGTGGTTGCGCTCGCACGGTCGTCTTCGGAACCAAAACGGGACGGCGACAAATCATTGACCGGAAGGCGTGTGCTGTTAGTGGAGGACACTTTGACTCTGCAGACGATTGGGAAGAAGATACTGTACCAGCTTGGAGCAGACGTTGAAGTAGCAGAGGATGGAGCCAAGGCTGTCAGCATGTTCGAAGCTGCTCTTGCGCAAGTCGCTGGCTCACGAACGGGTGCAGCAGCGTCCACTCCCTATGATGCTATCCTTATGGATTGCCAGGTCAGTTTCGACAAGAACCCTACAATTAGCACTGCATTTCTTGTACTGTCAGTTCACAAATTGCTTTTTTGCGCCAGATGCCCGTGATGGATGGCTACGAAGCGACAAGGCGCATCCGCGAGGCCGAGAGCTGCTACGGGGTTCACACTCCGATCATCGCCTTGACCGCCCACGCCATGCAGGATGAGGAGCAGCGGCAGAAGACCATTGCCGCCGGGATGGACCTTCACCTGACCAAGCCCATGGAGCGGAGGAGCATCGCTGAAGCCATCCGTCGCGTGTGCGTAGTAGGTCAGGATTGACGCCGCACCCAGTCCGGCCGTCCGTGTCTTGGCATCTAGGAATTGGGATCAGATCGCTGCTGCCCAGTGTCCACAAGTGTGAATCTTTGCACTGGTACTACGACCTTTTTGCGATTATTAGGCCAGTGAGTCAATTAAACAATGGAGAGTTCGATGGAACCGTTACACTCCTCCGCCGCCGGCCGCGGCCCCCTGTCGCCATGCGCTGCAGCGCGCTCCCCACCCCGCAGTCGTCCTCCTCACCCCACTCGCATAGCTTGCGGTGGTCCACAGCCACAGATCGAGCCCGTCTCCCACCGCTTCTCCCCCCGTGCGTCGCCTCCCCGCTGCCTAGACCCCGGGTCGGTCGCCGTGGGGCCGAGTTTTCGGCGCGGCGCGCCCCCACTCCCCACCTTGGTCGTCGTGGGGCTGGAGCTCTGCCTCGACGCCACCACTGCTACTAGCGCTGCTGCTGCCGGCGGGTCGGACAAGACAGGAAGCACGTCGGGCAAGCGCGTCAAGTTCGCCTCCCCCCTCTGCAACCATCCGGTGAGATTTTCCTTCTCCAACGGCGCTACACCAACCAAATCTTGCATCAGATCCGCTGCAGTGAGGCATGGCGCTCAATCCGCTGGGCATTCAACTCCCCCCCCCCTCCGGTCTGCAACGCCCCGCTTCCAAGGGGATTTCCCTTCCCGAGGGGGTGGCTCAGGGCTATCATCGGGGCGTGGCAGCAAGCCAATGGGGCGCATTCACGCGCGCGCCTCACGTCAGAAGATGAAGACGGATGGTCAATGGTGCGCCCGAGACGCTAGTGGCGTCTCCCTGAGTTCAAAAGCACGGCGCATTCAACTCCCTCAACCACCCAGGTCAAATCGGCGAGCCACCACCACAGCGATGAACTGCAGCGGCACATGAGAGGTAAATGCTTCCGTTGTCTCTCCCCTGGCCATGCTGCGGCGGACTGCAGGGACCCGGTGCACTGCTTCTCTTGTGGCCGCTGGGGGCATAAAAGCAACGTGTGCAAAGGCAGACATTCATCCTCCAGGCACCAAGCTCCCTAGCCCAGGAATACTCCTCCACCACTCGACAACACCAACTTCCCACCGCTGGGAACGGGCGAGATGGCCAGGCCCGGGGACCCCTCTGTCCGTCCTCTGGACACCTGTGTCGTCGCATTCTCTGTCGACAACATGAACCAAAAGCTCGACCGCCTCTCTATGCATGGCATGGTGGCCTGGCTAGGGGGGAACCAGGCGGTGGTGGAGCCAGAAGTCATCAAGAGGGCAATCTGCCACTAGTTTTCCGGTTTGTCCGGAGGATGTCACCGTCGTCAGGCACACCCCCAAAGACTTCTTCATCGACTTCAAGCACCGGCACCACCACCACGAGGCTATGGCTCAGGGGACCTTCCCCTATCGCAACCTCGACATCCACACAAGGCCGTGGCAGCTGGTCACATGTGGTGACATCTGCGACCTCAAGTACCGCATTCGCCTGTGCCTGGAGGCCATCCCCCTTCATGCCTAGAACGAGAGCATCGCCAAGAGGGCAGTCGCCAGAGCTTACGACCTTGACTACGTCGAGAAGTCTACGCTAGACCGTGCCGACACCAGGGCACTCTGTCTCTAGGCCTGGATGCACAACCCATCCGACATTCCAAAGGTAACCTGGCTGACCTTGTCGTGCAGGAAGCCAGAGTTCCACAGTTCGTAGCCTGCTCACGGACGTCGGGGACTCACCTTCAGGGTGCTGGTGCACCTTGACCTGGTGGAAGACCCACCGGGCCAAGACGGACATGTTGCTGCTCCCCATGTATACACGTGGGACTACGGGGTCGTTGATGGAGAAAGGACGCCGCGTGACCGCCACAACCCACCGTCTGCTGACATCCACGACTACCATCGTGACGATGACAATGATCGTCGTGGATGCCGTGAACGCCAGGGCAACAACTGGTACTCACGTCTCACCCGCAGCCTTTCGTGGGTGCCCAAGGACCGCGAGCGAGAGCGTTCGGAGCCGAGGCACAGTGGTCGTCGCCACCGGAGCCCCGAATACGAAGGTCGTCGACGCCCGCTGCACGACGTCACCGTTGGCCATGGCGCCCGCCTATCTGCCCCATGCAATGATGCAGAGGCAAACACGGGGGCTCGGCACCAGCTCACTAAGCACGCTGACCCCGGCCGCCCAGTGGATGTCCATCGTAGAACCAGGGGCCAAAGCAGGGAACGGACACCCCACCGGAGGCCGCACAGGCACGTGCGCTTGGCACCGAGGACCACAACGGCGCGCTCAAAGTCCCCGTCACCACGCCTACGCTGCAAGTCGCCTGATTTCACCGGTGGCAACGGCAACAACCATCACCCATCACCAAGTCCTCCCAAGGTGCGTGCTAACCAATGTCAATCCGATGATTTGCCTGTCATCCCTTCCCTCTTAGCTTCTCCAACCTGGAAGCCAAACGTCCCACCTGATGCTGCGGCGCTGACCATGGCTGCACCACCGAGCAACTCTTCTTCGGAGCCGCTAACAGCCACTGTATCTCTATCCTACCTGAATGAACTGCAGGTTCCCCCCGTCAGCGACCACGACATCGCGACACAGCAGTGCTCACACCTCGCTGTAGAACATCGCTTCCGCACAAGACGAGTCTACTTTAGGCGGCCACATGTTCCCCCCCACACACCGGAAGTAGGCACAAATGGCGGGAAGCGCCCAGGTGGCGCGGTTCTGCCTTGGCCTCGTCTACTACAGACGTTGCGCCCGCGAAACGGCCACCAGCTGCTCGTGCCGTCAACGCATGCCAAATGGCCTCTAGTAGCAACTACCGGAGCAGACCTACGCCACTCTAGAGGTAAACGACGCTGGCCAAAGCATGCCCGTCACAGCACCGCCGGTGTCAGAATTCCTAGATGGAATCTCACAAACTCTGCCTCAACCCATCCTATAGGTTTTAGTGCGTCAGCCCAGCCCGCCACAGCGACGCAACAGGACCCTGGTCCCGGCACGCAGGAGCATGCGCATAGCAGCCATGAACTGGCCAAGGGGGGATACTTAGGCGAAGGCCAGGCAGGTGCTTATGAAAAGGCTTGGCATCCTCAATGTGGAAGGACTCAGCCATGACGAGGCATTGCTGCGCTACTTCAGCCTATTCAAGGGACCACTCACCGATGATGCCGTGAAGGCTCTGATGGCATTGTGTGGCCTCGACGCCGTGGCAGCGCTGCCCACTATGCACACCTAGATAGATGCTGATGCACATGGGTACATCATTGTACTAATGGTAGTAATTGATCACCGCTCGAGGAGCTCCAGGAGTTCCACATCTTTTGTGAGCATCTAGTCATGGTGCTTGGGTGGGGCGACAGCCAGAGGCCTACAGTTGTCCCCCCACCACATTGCAAGGACCCTTCAGCTGGTAGTTCGCTATAGCAAAAACTCTGTGAGCAAGAAACTCATGCTTTGTATCACTGCACTGACAGCCCCTGGCTTTCACATATATCGGCGACTCCAATTTGCTGCTTTCATGAACATGTGCCTCTGTGTGTTTATCTTTGTGCTTATTGCCACAACCACAGCCCTAGATGGCTTCATGCTTGCCTCCCCCCACAGATTAATCTTAGATACGGGCCCATTAGTTTCCTTATGGCATAGCTGAATTGTAAGTTGCTTAACTAGAATGTTAGGGAATTGAATGATGGCGCCCGACAAGACTCGGTGAGCAAGTTAGTGAGAACCACTGGTGCCACCATCGTATGCCTACAAGAAACAAAGATGCAAGTTATGGATCATAATGTGGTGCGCCAAACTATCGGAGCGAATTTGTAAACTCCTATATTGTGCTCCCGGTGGAACAGACGCGAGGAGGTGTCTTCCTTGCAGTGAATGAAGACTTCTTCGACCTCTCCGACATTGTACTTACCTCGAATGCTATAACCACACAGATCAACATGAGGGTGGATGGAACAGGGTGGCAAATAATAGTGGTATACGACCCACAGGGAGATGCAGCCAAACTTCAGTTCCTCCAAGAATTGAAGAACATTCCCTCGCCGGAGCACAATAGATGGCTCATCCTAGGAGATTTCAATCTCATCTATCAGGCAGAAGACAAGAACAACTCCAATCTAAACCGGTGTCTCATGGGGGAATTTAGAGCGATGATCGATCATTTGAGGCTCAAAGAAATCAAGCTAAATGGACGCCGCTTCACTTGGAGCAATCAACAGGACAACCCGATGCTCACTAGAATTGACAGACTACTATGTACCCGGAGTGGGAGCTATTCTTCCTCGCGTGTTTCTTACACTCCCTTCCATCGCTCATGTCGGACCATACCTCGCTGCTACTCTAGGGAGAGCTTGACCACCATCATAGCACGTCCTTCCGCTTTGAAAATTACTGGACGAAGATGGAAGGCTTTCAAGAGCTTGTCCTAAACACTTGGAATAGGTCGGTCACCTCTGCTCTTCCTATCAAACGCTTGCATATCAAAATGGCGCGTGTGGCAAAAGGAATCAAGTTTTGGAAGAAAGACAAGATAGGGGATACGAGGATGCAACTTGCCATAGTGAAGGAAGTACTGTTACAATTAGAAGCAGCCCAAGAGCATAGGTTGCTCACTGGCATGGTGCTTCACCTATGTCGCCGTCTCAAAGCCCGTAGCACTGGACTCGCAGCCATTGAAAAATCAAGAATCAAACAGAGATCGAGGCTAACATACATTCGGTGTGGAGATTCTAACACAAAATTCTTCCACAGTAGAGCCAATGCACACTGGAGGAAGAATACATACATTGTCTACATATAGATGAGGGGATCGTGGTGGCTCATCGTGATAAAGAAAAGGTGATACGAGATTATTTTAAAAATCACATTGGCTCCATGGTTCTGAGAGCTTCCACAGTCAATTGGCAATCCCTTGGCTACAACCAACATGATCTCTTGGATCTAGAGGTGCCTTTCTCCTAGGAAGAGATAAAAAACACTATATATTCCATGCCTTCCGACAAAGCGCCAGGCCCGGATGGCTTCATGGGAGCCTTCTTCAAAGCTTGTTGGGAAATCATTAAAGATGATGTTATGGCAGCCATGAATAGCCTATTCACATTGAATGCCTAGGGTTTTGAATGGCTAAACTCGGCTTGCATCATCCTTCTACCCAAAAAAATGGATGCAGCAAGAGTTACTGATTTTAGACCCATCAACCTCGTCCATAGCATTGCAAAGATCTTCTCCAAAGTGTTAGCTAATAGACTTGCCCCTCGACTGAACTCCCTCGTCTCTAACTACCAAAGCGCATTTATAAAAAAAAGAAGCATCCATGATAATTTTCTTTACGTCTAGGGCACGGTGCAAAGGCTACACAAGCAGAAGATATCGGCTTTGTTCATGAAACTAGACATCCACAAAGCTTTTGATATGGTACATTGGGGGTACTTGCTTGAGATTCTGCAGGCTCTAGGCTTCGGACAGCGATGGTATGAATGGATCTCTATCCTCCTACGTACATCCACCTCGACACCCTTGCTTAATGGGCGGCAGGGGGCCACTTTTAGCCATGCCAGAGGCGTCCTGCAGGGGGATCTGCTTTCACCCATGCTATTCATTATAGCTATGGACCCGCTCCAACATTTGCTTGACAAAGCAATCGAACATGGGATATTCACCCCCTTACCAATCACGGCGGCAAAATGGAGAACCTCTATGTATGCAGACAATACAGCAATTTTCATCAGCCCGACAAAAGATGATGTAGAAGCCATCAAAATCATCCTACAGGCTTTTGGCACATTCTCGGGACTCCATATTAATCTACAAAAGAGCTCAGTGCATCCAATCAGCTGTGCAAACGTCGACCTAGACCAAGTTCTGTCACCTTTCACCGGTACTAGAGGGGGCTTCCCATGCAAATATTTGGGGCTGCAACTCCACATCAGATCACTGCAAAAGATACATGTGCAACCTCTCATAGACTGTATTCGGCAAAGGTTACCCAAATGGAAAGGAAGATGGCTAAACAGAGCGGGACATCTCACTCTAGTGACCTCGGTCCTCTCCTACATGCCAACCTACCACCTAATAGTCTTCCCTCTGGTTGCATGGGCTAAGAAAAAGATCGACAAAATCAGGAGATCTTTCTTATGGAAGGGGGAGGAGAATGCCAATGGCGGACACTACCTAGTTAACTAGAAAACATTGACCAGACTAAAAGACCTTGGTGGTTTAGACGTCCCTGACCTCGATAGGTTTGGGAGAGCCCTCCGGTTGCGATGGCTTTGGCAAGAATGGATGGACAATTCCAAGTCTTGGAATGGCTCAGAGCTTCCATGTTCTGATGATGATCGTCTCCTCTTTAACTCCCCAATCATTATATCTTTGAGGGACGGTGCAAAGACTAAGTTTTGGCACCACAATTGGCTTGATGGACAAGCTCCTAGGTACCTAGCCCTGAACTTGTTTCGCCTAGTTTCAAGGAGAAACCAAACGGTGCAACAAGAGCTCCGGAACAACAATTGGATGCACAAGCTAGGAAGGAAAATCACCTTGGCTGTTCACATAGAGGAGTTTGTGTCCCTTTGGATATGAATACAGGATGTGCACCTATAGCAGGGCATCCAGGACACAATCATCTGGTGATGGAGCAAGGATGGGAATTACTCCACCCGCTTGGCCTATAGAATTCAGTTCAAAGGCTCGCTCATCCCCTTCCGTACGGATTTGATTTGGTAAGCGCAAGTGGAGAACAGATACAAAATCTTCGCCTGGATCTTAGTGCAGGATAAAATTCTAACGGCACAAAACCTACAAAGGAGAGGGTGGCCACACCAATAACAATGCGTGCTGTGCAACGGTCCCTTAGAGACCGCCCTACACCTGTGCCTATGTTGCCCTTTTGCAAAGGTGGCTTGGGATCAAATCCACTCGTGGGAAAACTTCACTCAACTTCAATAGCAACCCCAGGTAGACCCCACCCATATCAGGTCATGGTGGGAAGAGGCGGCAAGGAAAGTGCTAAGATCTGAGCGTAGGCGGCTTAACGGGGTAGTAATCTACACCTTTTGGAATATTTAGAAAGAGAGAAACCGGAGAATTTTCGACAACAAGATAGAAACAGTGCCGCAAGTCGTCGTAAGGATAAAGGAAGACATAGAGCAAAGGAAGACTGCAATCGCTTATGTTTAGCTGTTGTCCCCCCTTTTGGGCCGTGCGTTTCCCTCCTTTCCATGATTGTGGGGGTTTGAAACCCTAATCTTGAGTGCCTTTGCTTGTACATAAACTTTCTTTCCCTATCTTAATTGAAAGGCAGAGCTCCTGCCATTGCGTTTAAAAAAACAATGGAGAGTTCAGAACTTTTGGGTTACTCGACTAGTGTGATGGGTAGGTTGGTCACATGTGCTGGCCCATAGGATCACCAGTTCAGGCGAGTGAACCACTCACCAGTCTTGCCGAGCACCCGCTAGTATTGCCGAGCACCCACTAGCCATGCCAACCACGAATGAGCGTTGTCCGTCCCCACACACTATGGCTGGAGCTAGAAGAAGAAGGGAGAACAGAGCATGCACACACAATACAAGACAACAGCGTTGGCCGAAGCCCTGTGTGAGATGATAAATCTAAACTCTCTTTACTGAGTTGCTGTGGTAGTATATTTATACAACTCTATCTATCTAGTCCTAGTACAGCGCACATGTTGTAATAATAACTAGATAACATACAGGGTTGACTCTGTGCTGGCCACTGCATGTGCCTATAGTGCTGCAGGTGAGCCGTGCGGTGCCTGCATCTGCAGCAGATATAGTATCACAGCAGGGGGCCTTTCAGTGCCGTCTTCCCTTGCTATGTTCACACAAGGTAGCACTAGATTATCTAACAATCTTCCCCTAATCCTACTGCTAACCCTTGTACCCCCTCCATGCTGATCATTTTCTTCAACTCCATGAGTCGAAGACGTCCGAGCGGCTTGGTGAGGACATCCGCAAGTTGCCGACTAGTTTCGACAAACTCGATGATGATCTACCCTCCATCGACATAGTCCCTGAGGAAGTGGAACTTCACGTCGATGTGTTTACTCCGGTCGTGCAGAACCGAATTCTTCGCGACGGCGATGGCAGGCTGGTTGTCCACCATCAATGCTGGTGGGTGAGCTTCTATGTCGGTCAGCTCGCCCAATAGTTGGTGTAGCCACACAACTTGGCACGCCGCTGTGGCCACAGCTACGTACTCTGCCTCACACGTAGATAGTGCCACCACCTTCTGTTTCAGCGACAGCCATGAAATTGGAGCCGACTCGAGGAAGATGAGCACGTCAGAGGTGCTCCATCGTCCATCGATGTCTCCTGCCATGTCTGCATTGCTGAACACAGTGAGTTGTAGCCTACTCTCACTGGTCTTTGAGAAGATGATCCCATGATCCATTGTCCCCTTGACGTAGTGCAATAGCTACTTTACCATAGCCCAATGATACTTTGTAGGATCCTCCATGAAGCGACTGACGTAGCCTACAGCGAATGCAATGTCTGGCCTCGTGTGGACTAGGTAGCATAGACCACCGATGATGCTCTGGTAGAGTATTGCATCCATATTCGCTGTGGTGCTAACCTTCATCAGCTTCAACCGCTCCTCTATTGGAGTCACGCATGGCTTGCACTCAGCCATGCCGCTCCTCTCCAATAGCTTGGAGGCATACGCGCTCTGACCGAGTGTGAGTTCCTCCTTCCCCTGTCTCACCTCGATGCTAAGGTAGTAGGAGAGTGCGTCGAGATCGCTCATTTGAAAATGAGCCACCATCTCATGTTTGAAGCTGTTGATGTCCTCTATGCGCGTGCCGGTGACGATCAAGTCATCCACATACACGCCGACAATGAGCTCCTCCTTCCCCCATCACTGCGTGTAGAGCATGTGCTCGGTTGTGCACCATTGAAACCCAAGCTCACCCAGCGTAGCGTCAAGCTTGGTGTTCCATGCTCGTGAGGCCTACCGCAACCCGTAGAGCGCCTTGCATAGTAAGAGCACCCTGTGCTCCTCTCCCTTGACGGCAAAACCTAGAGGTTGCTTGACGAAGATCGTCTCCGCCAGCTCACCATTGAGGAAGGCTGATTTAACGTCTAAGTGATGGATGCACCAGTCCTTTGCTGTTGCCAAGGCTAGTAGCAAACGGACCGACTCCAAGCACGCTACTGGTGCAAAGACCTCCTCGAAGTCTATGCCCTCACACTGAACAAAGCCTCAGGCGATGAGGCGTGCCTTGTGCTTGACAATAGCGTCGAGCTCGTCCCGCTTGACCTTGTACACCCACTTCAGGCTGATCGGACGACATCCTAAAGGTGGATCGATGAGCTACCAAGTTTCATTTTCCTCGATCGCCTTCATCTCCTCCAGCATCGTCCATCGCCAGTTTCCATCACGCTCGGCTAGCGCGAACATGGGTTGTTTCTCTATACTGACGAGTAGCAGCTCTGCATCATTGAGTAGCCTACCCGTCAGACCTAAGGGACCTATGCCGCCGATGATGTCGTCCAACCTACGGAACCGCACCTCCTCACCTTCGTGGAAGGCATTCACGAACTCAGTGATGTCACTTGGAGGTGAGGCGAACTCGATCAGCGTTGATGGAGTTCCCTATTCTACCAGAGTGCTTGGCACAGCACCTTGAGTGCTCGACACTACTTCTGAATAGCTTGTCATAACTCCTACACTGTTCAGCCACACTGTAGGAGTGCCTAGCCTCAGTCTTGGAGTGGTCGACACCACTACAAGACGTCTTGACTCTACCACAGAAGTGCTCGGCACCCATCTAGGAGTGGTCGCCACCACTATAGAGCCTCCTGGCACCACTCCTGGCATGCTCGACATCCCACCAGGAGTGCTCGACACTCATCCTGGAGTGCTCGGCATCCCTCCCAAAGTGCTCAGCACTACCCCAGGAGTGCTTGGTTCTACCGCTGGAGTGCTAGGCGCTCCTCCTGAAGTGCTCGGCACCTCTTCCCTAGCATCTGCACCATCGTGGATGACCAAGTGCTCGACGACGAAGGTGCTGGTGAAGCCGCCAGCTTCCCCCGTGCTCGGACTGCTCTAGTCCCAAGCCACTTCCTCGTCGAACATGACGTCGCGCGAGACAAGCACCTTATCTCCGTGTGGGTCATAGAGCTGATACGCCTTGGTACCCTCCGCATAGCCCAGGAACACCATGGGTGTGCTCCTATCCTCTAACTTGGTGAGGTTTGGCTTTGTCTTCCTGATGTGGCCGATGTAGCCGAATGTCTGGAGGAAGGACACGCTCGGCTTGCGCCCATACCAAGCTTCGAACAGCATCTTGACCATCAGGGCCTTGGTTGGAGCATGGTTGAGGATGAACATTGCTGTGGTCATCGCCTCTCCCTAGAACCTTGTCGGCATGCCTTTAGCCTTCATCATGGATCGGGCCATGCCGACCATCGTCTGGTTCTGTCGCTCCACCATGCCATTCTGTTGTGGGGAGTATGGCGCGGTGTGGTGTTGCCCCACACCCTGATCCACGCAGTACGCAGCGAACTCCACCGAAGTAAATTTGCCATCACGATCAGTCCTCAGCACGTGGATCTTCTTGCTGCTCTCGGCCTCCGCGCGTATCTTGAACTTCTTGATCGTCGCCGCCGCTTTGTCCTTACTTGTCAGGAGTTGCAGCCACATGTAGCGATTGCAATCATTCACGAGCAGGAGGAAGTACTGTCGACCACCGTTTGTAACAGGCATGATTGGCAAGCAGAGGTCGCCATGAATGAGCTCGAGAGTGTCTTTCACGTGATACTTGGCCGCCTTTGGGAAAGATAGCCTTCTTTGCTTCCTGTCTAGGCAGCTGTCACACAGCTCGCCTCCGTGCTTGATGTGGGGTAACCCTTGGACCATCTTCCTCAGCCGACCAAGCGTGTCGAAGCTGAGATGTCTGAACCGGGCATGCCAGATCCACGGTTCCTCGGAGTGCCTTGCCGCCAGGCACAATGGCTGCTCTACCTTCAGGTCGAGCAGGTACAACCGATTCAGGGACCTCTTGTAACACCCTCGGTGTTACGCCTTAATCAAAATATTAAACCATGTCATGAGCATCATGTTTATGTATTATTGCATGTGGTAAATGAGAAATTAAATTTTATTGCACTAATTCTCAAATTGAGCTCTAATTTATTCCTTGTCCAAGTTGTCCTTCTAGCACGTCATCTCTCTCCATGTGAGAGCTCCTTAGCCACAAAGTCAAATGATAAATTATTGTCATTCACTAATTATTAGCATACCACTTGGCAAGATTTTTATCTCCATCAATCTCGCGACGCGCCACTGTCATCTCTCGTTGTTCTAATTATCCCGCCTTTACTTCGCTTGCTAATCACCTTGAAAAATTATCAGTGCACGACGCGCTACCACTACCATAGTGTGTCGCACACGCTACGCATTTATATCACTCACAAGCTCAGCCCTCTGAGCACTCCACTCGCTCACTGCTCAGCTGTTTTGCAAATGAAGGACAGGCACTTTTTCCGCATGTCGACACTGTAGCAGCAGGGGAGTTTCAATCAGAATGGTACCAGCGTAGATTTTCAACACGACAGACTACAGCGTAGATTTTCCCAACCGTGGCACTGTAGCTCCGCAGAAGGCACTGTCCATCCGCAGCAACCTGTCGTTCTCATGCCGTTTTATTACTTTTAAGCAAGCTAGTTTAGCCACTAACCTTATAACGCGTCGCTATCGCGTCTTTGCTTCTCCATTCATGCGTCTCCTGTCTTTAAAAGGATACGTCGAGCTATTTCGCTCCGCTGCTCACTTGTTTCTTCCTCTCAAATCAAGTTCTTCTGTTCTTGCCCGAGAGAGCTGCGTCTATCAATTTCTCCCCGAGCTATAATCAGCTGAGGTAGCTAGTTTACAATTGATCTTCTTATTCTCTAATGTGTCCTTGACCTGTGATCTCCTCCTCAGTTAATTCCTTGACCTGCATAAATGAACCAGCACCCCACCGCCAAGTACGTTCAGCCCCAAAGCCCACTCCAGTCCTGACATGCTCGTAAGTCCAAGACCACTCAAAGTTCAATCCTTGAATTAATTCTCTCATGACCAAGACCTCACCACCGCACACGGCACGGAGCCAGAGGACAACCCTGCCAACTCGTTTCATGCTTCCTGACTACTCATGACCACCCACAATCAGTGCTATATATGGCTCTGCTCCACTCCACGCAGGGCAGGCTTTTGCTAAGCTCCCTGGTGTCTCTCCTCTTGCATTGCCTCCGCACATCGATCACCGTAGGTGGCACTTCATTCAATTCTGAGGTAGCTAGCCTGTAAGAATTCCTTCATTCTTTTTCTTATTTTCTTGACTCGCGGTCTCATCTAGTAATTCTAGACCCACAGTCATGTGCAAGTCAACAAGTTCAATTGCGTGATTAGCCTCCTCCAATAATATCATTTTCTTCATCTCTAGAGCTCATTTGAATTTATTTATTGATTGTGAAATAAATTTTGTTAGATTCCTAAATTCATGATCTATCTGTTAGTGTAATTAGTTCGTATAGTTCAGTGATACCTTTAGTATTACTTTATTATTTTGAAATGCTCGTTATGGTTATTTAGAGAATGAATTTTTGTGATGCATGGTAGCTAGTGCACCTTGTTTATTATATATATAGTAAATTGATATTAACAATAAAGATGCCTTTAGTTGCTAAGATAATACATGAAATGTTTCATACTTGTTTAGTGGGAATAATAGGTAACTTTGCGTATTAGTCATTAGAGTTAGCTTAGTAGCTTGGTAGATGTATTCTTATTTTAAGAGTTGCGGTTGCCTATATATTAATTATTGCATCATCATCACTGCATGCATATAGAGGATGAGCCACTGGAGATCGTGACATTCGGCGAGCAGGAGTACGACGAAGTCATCGAAGAGTATGAGGAGATCCTCGTGCAGGAGGATGTTCCGGAGCCACCCGTCACTGACTTTGCTGACACCGCGCCTGCCCAAGGCAAGCCCCGGTGCATAACCCCTATTTTTAAATGATGATTGAATATATTTATATGATATGCATTTACGTTACAGGCATTTTATGGAAGCTACATGCATAAATATATCCACCATGAGTCCTACTAGCACAGGTCGAGTAGCTGCTATGCTTAGGATGTCGGTAGCGTGAGTAACCTGTCGTTACTCGTAAATAGGTGTTTAAACTGTGATATCATGATGAAACAATGGAAAGGAAAATGATGACCGGACAGGGATGTGGATTTGGTACTGGTGGGTGTGAGGGGTTGTGTCCTGCAGCCAACAGGGCATAGCCCGGTTACACTTTTTCCCTGTCTGTGTCGATTAAGGACCGGTCGTTGCATATGACTCTAGGCAAGTCACAGATTATTGTCCCGAGCACATACTTGGGTATGGGCGTAGGGAAGGCTTGCTGCTCTCTTGTCGCGGATCCGGCTCTTTCCGGACCGACTGATGGGAAGAGGAGGTGGTGGAGGTCCTTGCACCGCACCGAGTCCGGGACTCAGGATGTGGGGGCTTGGAGTCCAAGTTTGGACGGGGACCTGGACACCCGGGATAGGAGAGTGGTGGGTTAGTCCTGCTTGTGCCTAGGGTACAAGCGGGGCGTGTGTCTTCGGGGCACCCAGCTGGGCACATTGATTCGCGAATCACCGGGTTATCCGGTACGGCTTGTCTGCGGTTTAGCACCATAGTAAGAACTGAAAGTTGAAAGGAGAAGAAATGGAACTGATTGCTCAACTCTTGCTTGAAAGTAGAACAGGCTTATATAGATTGACTAGATGAAAACTTAATACGGCTGATGATAATAATATATCAATAAGGACTCACTATTAGTATTTCTTTTTGCTAAAAGAGAACCAGCAAACCATAAAGCCTAGCATATTCCTTGGAGTCAGGAAAGTATTCCCACTATCGGATAAGTCTTGCGAGTACATTGTGTACTTAGGGTTTATTTACCCCTATTGCAGGTGACGCTTGAGGAGTTCCTTGTGTGGAGGATCCATCTGGTGGGCTCAGACGGAATCCTCGTTATCTTATCGCTAGATGTTATCTTTTAATATTCCGCTGTTTATTATTTCGCACTCTGTATTTGGTATTGTAATAATGTACTTTTCAAGAAACTCTAATGTATGAGATAGACTTGTGTTGTAACTTGTTTTCATTATTGGATCCTTGGGAAAAATCTGGATCTTTCGGGTTCTCCCTTAGGGTGTGCCCGACGGACACCGCTCGCTGTAGTTACTTTCGGGGTGCTTAGTGTCTGATGGAAGACGAGCGCCTTCGTAAGTACGCTATTTTGGGTGGTTCTGCCACAGTTGGTACCAGAGCCAATAATGGTCACGAGTTCCTCACTCTTTTACAAAACTAAAAGTGGACCAACAAAAGTTTTGCGAAAAGTAGGATGCGATTAAGTTAAGTATAAGCCTTAGCTATATGGTATATCTAGGATAGCGGCACTGGTTTTATCTAATCAGTTTCTGTAGGTACACTGACTTACATGACGTAAGAAATCGCTTAGTATACGGAAAGTGAGTGTGCGATGTGCCGAAAATTTTACGAACGCCGCTATATTCCGGCTTGAGTGAACGTATAGGTCAAAGCATGCATCATATAATAGCATCTTACTTGAACTAGGAATCCCCCTTCACATATAATGAAAGTAGTAAATTGGTAGGACTAACTTAATGAATGCCTTAAAAAATGTGCTGTCATTTCTTTAACCCCTGGATCCTGATCAGGAAGGTGTCCTAATGGATGGTTCGTCTCTCTTATAGATGAATCTGAGGTCCGGACGTGGGAGCACCAGTTCAGGAGCGGCCAACGAGGGCCATGGTGATAGTGCTCAGGCCTTTGAGCGTGGCAACGAGGGAGCTCAGGAGGTTCCACCCTTGGTTCCTCAGCCTTTTCCGCCACCGCCTCCGCCACTGTCCGCCGCGGAGGTCATGGTGGAGTTGTTGGCTGCTCGCCAGGAGTTAGCTGCTGCTCGTCAGGAGACAGCTCGTGCCATGGAGATTATGGCACATGCCCTCGCGGGTCTCGCCCGTGGAGGCCCCGGAGGCAACGGTGGGAATGGGGGTGGTGCTCGTCGTCCTGAGGGACAGTCCTCTTACCAGGATTTCCTCAAAACCCACCCGCCCACATTCACACCGTCGGACGATCCGTTGGAGGCAGAGCACTGGCTTCGCACATTGGAGCAGAAGTTTCGGCTGCTCGGAGTGGCCAATGAGCAGAAGATGCACTTTGCGTCCCAACTGCTTTTGGGGTCCGCAGGTGCCTGGTGGGAGACTTTCCAGGCCGCGGAGCTGCCGGATCACCCGGCGACGTGGCAGGAGTTTTCCACCGCTTTCCGTGAGTTCTTCATACCTGCTGGTGTTATCCACCAGAAGGTGACCGAGTTCATGGAGCTACGTCAGGGGAGCAGGACAGTAATGGAGTATGTGACCTAGTTTAACCACTTGGCTCAGTATGCTGGTAGTCAGGTGGACACAGATGATAAGAAGAGGGATCGCTTCTTTCGCGGTCTCACTCCTGCTCTTCAGGAGAAACTGTACCTAGGGAACTATCAGACCTTTGGGGCTCTGATGAACGCTGCCATTGCTCTTGAGGGTTTCCAGCGGGCATCCCAAGTGGATTGGAAGTGGAAGCGGGTGGCAGCTGGATCCTCCAGCCATCCCCATACTCAGAAGGTGCAGATTGTTAGGCGGGGGCCCTATCAACCATCTGGCGGGCCTCCGTACCGGTCACCCCAGTAGACATCACAGACTTCTACTACTCAGTACAAGGCACCTCAGCAGCAGGTGCAGCCCCAGCAGACTCAGGGACAGCAGGTTCTACCTCGTCAGGGATTCGGGAACAAGCCTGGTGCTTGTTTCAAGTGTGGCAAGGATGGCCACTATGCCAGGGAGTGTCCTCAGCAGCAGACAGCTCAGCCGTCTCAGTCGTCTGCAAATTCCAGGCTGATTAAGAGGACTTTCATCAAGAGGAAGGTGCCCAGCAGATCTGGTCAGGTGCACTTCATGGATGCTCAGCAAGCTATGCAGCAGGAGACAGTTATGGCTGGTATGTTTACCATCGAATCCCATCCAGCTTTGGTGTTGTTTGATTCTGGTGCATCGCATTCCTTTATGAGCATGGGGTTTGTAGAGCGGTACAACTTATCACTATTGGCTATACCGTATGCCTATAAGATCCGTACTGCGGGTTCTCAGATGTTCATCAATACCCGCACGAATACAGTAAGTTTGGTATTAGCCACCCACACTTACCGTCTATAGTTCATGATAATGCCTGGGCAAGGCATTGATGCTATTCTTGGAATGAACTGGTTGCAGTTGTATGGGGTAGTATTGGATATGAAGAGAAGAAGTGTAGAGTTACGGCTTCCATTTTCTGAGGATAGGATGTCTCTCATCATACCCTCAGAACCGGTCTTACCTGTTGCTGCCCATGCTGAAGTCGTTCCTGATCTTACCTCCATTCCAGTAGTATGTGAGTTTCCAGATGTTTTCCCTGAAGATCTTCCTGGATTGCCACCGGACCATGAGGTAGAATTCTCCATTGAGCTTGAGCCTGGTACTGCTCCTGTCTCCAGGCGTCCATACCGCATGGCTCCGAGAGAACTGGCAGAAATGAAGAAGCAACTAGAGGAGTTGATGGACAAGGGTTTCATCCACCCAAGTTCTTCACCATGGGGTTGTCCAGCGATTTTCGTGAAGAAGAAGGATGGTACCCTGCGGATGTGTGTGGATTACCGTCCCCTCAATGCGGTAACAGTTAAGAACAAGTATCCCTTGCCTTGCATAGATACTTTGTTTGATCAGTTAGCTGGTGCCAAGGTGTTCTCAAAGATAGATCTCCGATCGGGCTACCATCAGATCAAGATCAGGCCACAGGATATACCAAGGACAGCTTTCTCTACTAGGTATGGATTGTATGAGTACCTAGTGATGTCTTTCGGTCTCACCAATGCCCCGGCTTTCTTCATGTACCTGATGAACTCAGTCTTCATGCCAGAGTTGGATAAGTTTGTGGTAGTGTTCATTGATGACATTTTGATCTACTCTAAGAATGATGAAGAGCATACCTGTCACCTCCGGATAGTCCTGACTCGACTTAGAGAGCACCAGCTGTATGCTAAATTCAGCAAGTGTGAGTTTTGGTTAGATCAAGTGCAGTTTTTGGGACATGTGTTGACACCTAAGGGTGTTTCTGTAGATCCCAGCAAGGTGCAAGATGTGTTAGATTGGAAGTCTCCTAGGTCTGTGCACCAGATCCATCAGTTCCTTGGGCTAGCTGGATACTATCGACGTTTCATCCCTGATTTCTCCAAGATAGCCCAGCCCATGACTAAGCTGCTCCAGAAAGAAGCTAAGTTTGTTTGGGGTCTAGCTTGTGAAGAAGCTTTTCAGTCCCTGAAGACTTTTCTGACCACTGCTCCTGTATTGGCTCAACCTAATATTGAGAGGCCCTTTGATGTTTACTGCGATGCCTCGAAGATGGGATTGGGGTGTGTGCTTATGCAAGAGGGGCGTGTGATAGCTTATGCTTCGCGCCAACTGAAGAAGCACGAGGTGAACTACCCTACCCATGATTTAGAGCTAGCTACTGTAGTTCACTCTCTAAAGATTTGGAGGCATTATTTGTTGGGCAACAAAGTGCATATCTTCACTGACCACAAGAGCCTTAAGTATATTTTCACTCAATCTGAGTTGAACATGAGGCAAAGGAGATGGTTAGAGTTGATCAAGGATTATAATTTGGAAGTCCACTATCATCCAGGAAAAGCCAATGTGGTAGCTGATGCCTTAAGTCATAAGTCGCATCAGGTTGAGGATATACCCTTGTCACTTCACCACACAGAGGTGCTAGCTCAAATTGCTTTGACCTCAGAGCTGCTGGAGCAAATTATTCGGGAACAAAAGGAAGACCTCGAAGAGATTCCTCACATCAAGAAGTTGCTAGCTGAAGGACGTGGACCTCATTTTAGCATTGATGAACTAGGAGTCATGAGATACAAGGATAGGCTGGTGGTTCCATCCAATGAAGAGCTGAAAAGAAAGATTTTAAAAGAAGCCCATCATTCCAAGCTGTCTATCTACCCTGGTAGCAACAAGATGTACCATGATCTACGCCAACTGTACTGGTGGTCTTACATGAAGCAAGATATCACCCAATTCGTTGCGGAGTGTGACACTTGTGGTAGAGTCAAGGCAGATCATATGCGTACTCCTGGATATCTGCAGCCCTTGCCCATTCCTGTTTGGAAATGGGAGGATATTTCCCTGGATTTCATTGTGGGTTTACCCCGCACCTCCTCGGGCTTTGATTCTATTTGGGTCATTGTAGACCGTCTCACCAAGTCTGCCCACTTCCTTCCGGTGGACACTAGATACAATGCCAAGAAGTATGCGGAGTTATACTTTGATCGAATTGTGACCCTACATGGAGTTCCTCTCACCATCATCTCTGATAGAGGGTCAGTTTTTGTCTCTCGTTTCTGGGAGAAACTCTAGGAGTGTTTGGGTACTCATCTTCTCAGAAGCTCGGCATACCATCCCCAGACTGATGGTCAAACTGAAAGGGTGAACCAGGTGCTCGAGGATATGCTGCGGGCTTGTACCATCTCTTTTCCTAAGAAGTGGGATCAGTGTTTGAAGCTAGCCGAATTTTCTTATAATAACAGCTATCAGGAGAGTATCCGTATGGCACCATTTGAAGCTTTATATGGATAGAAGTGTAGGACGCCACTAAACTAGGTTGAGGTAGGAGACCGTGGGTACTTCAGGCCAGATTTCATAAAGGAGGCTCGAGAGAAAGTAAATATAATTCGTGAACACTTGAAGTCAGCTCAGAGTCGACAGAAGGCTTACGCAGACAAACGAAGAAGACCTTTGGAATTTGCAGCTGGAGATTATGTGTATCTCAAGGTATCTCCTTTGAGAGGGGTACATTGGTTTGGTGTCCATGGCAAGTTAGCCCCTCGGTATGTGGGTCCATACAAGGTGTTGCAGCAGTGTGGTCCTGTTGCTTATCGTCTCCAACTCCCTAAAATTCTCTCGGCAGTTCACAATGTATTTCACGTCTCGCAACTGAAGAAATGCCTACGAGTTCCTGAAGAATCTGTAGAAATAGAAGGACTTCCGCTCCAACCTAATCTGTCCTACGTGGAGCATCCTATAAAAATCTTGGATGAGAAGGAGAGAGTGACCAGGAATAGGGTGATAAAGTTTTACAAGGTACAATGGCAAAATCATTCTGAGGCTGAAGCCACGTGGGAACAAGAGAGTTACCTATTGAAGCATTACCCCCATCTCCTCAATGGTTCTGATAGTTAGTTGCTGCGTCGAAATGTATTTCCTACCTTGTTCTCACACTAGGCACATGAAATCTTGGGTCGAGATTTTGTTTTAGGGGGGTAGATTTGTAACACCCTCGGTGTTACGCCTTAATCAAAATATTAAACCATGTCATGAGCATCATGTTTATGTATTATTGCATGTGGTAAATGAGAAATTAAATTTTATTGCACTAATTCTCAAATTGAGCTCTAATTTATTCCTTGTCCAAGTTGTCCTTCTAGCACGTCATCTCTCTCCACGTGAGAGCTCCTTAGCCACAAAGTCAAATGATAAATTATTGTCATTCACTAATTATTAGCATACCACTTGGCAAGATTTTTATCTCCATCAATCTCGCGACGCACCACTGTCATCTCTCGTTGTTCTAATTATCCCGCCTTTACTTCGCTTGCTAATCACCTTGAAAAATTATCAGTGCACGACGCGCTACCACTGCCATAGTGTGTCGCACACGCTACGCATTTATATCACTCACAAGCTCAGCCCTCTGAGCACTCCGCTCGCTCACTGCTCAGCTGTTTTGCAAATAAAGGACAGGCACTTTTTCCGCACGTCGACACTGTAGCAGCAGGGGAGTTTCAATCAGACACTTTTTCCGCAAGCTAGTTTAGCCACTAACCTTATAACGCGTCGCTATCGCGTCTTTGCTTCTCCATTCATGCGTCTCCTGTCTTTAAAAGGATACGTCGAGCTATTTCGCTCCGCTGCTCACTTGTTTCTTCCTCTCAAATCAAGTTCTTCTGTTCTTGCCCGAGAGAGCTGCGTCTATCAATTTCTCCCCGAGCTATAATCAGCTGAGGTAGCTAGTTTACAATTGATCTTCTTATTCTCTAATGTGTCCTTGACCTGTGATCTCCTCCTCAGTTAATTCCTTGACCTGCATAAATGAATCAGCACCCCACCGCCAAGTACGTTCAGCCCCAAAGCCCACTCCAGTCCTGACATGCTCGTAAGTCCAAGACCACTCAAAGTTCAATCCTTGAATTAATTCTCTCATGACCAAGACCTCACCACCGCACACGGCACGGAGCCAGAGGACAACCCTGCCAACTCGTTTCATGCTTCCTGACTACTCATGACCACCCACGATCAGTGCTATATATGGCTCTGCTCCACTCCACGCAGGGCAGGCTTTTGCTAAGCTCCCTGGTGTCTCTCCTCTTGCATTGCCTCCGCACATCGATCACCGTAGGTGGCACTTCATTCAATTCTGAGGTAGCTAGCCTGTAAGAATTCCTTCATTCTTTTTCTTATTTTCTTGACTCGCGGTCTCATCTAGTAATTCTAGACCCACAGTCATGTGCAAGTCAACAAGTTCAATTGCGTGATTAGCCTCCTCCAATAATATCATTTTCTTCATCTCTAGAGCTCATTTGAATTTATTTATTGATTGTGAAATAAATTTTGTTAGATTCCTAAATTCATGATCTATCTGTTAGTGTAATTAGTTCGTATAGTTCAGTGATACCTTTAGTATTACTTTATTATTTTGAAATGCTCGTTATGGTTATTTAGAGAATGAATTTTTGTGATGCATGGTAGCTAGTGCACCTTGTTTATTATATATATAGTAAATTGATATTAACAATAAAGATGCCTTTAGTTGCTAAGATAATACATGAAATGTTTCATACTTGTTTAGTGGGAATAATAGGTAACTTTGCGTATTAGTCATTAGAGTTAGCTTAGTAGCTTGGTAGATGTATTCTTATTTTAAGAGTTGCGGTTGCCTATATATTAATTATTGCATCATCATCACTGCATGCATATAGAGGATGAGCCACTGGAGATCGTGACATTCGGCGAGCAGGAGTACGACGAAGTCATCGAAGAGTACGAGGAGATCCTCGTGCAGGAGGACGTTCCGGAGCCACCCGTCACTGACTTTGCTGACACCGCGCCTGCCCAAGGCAAGCCCCGGTGCATAACCCCTATTTTTAAATGATGACTGAATATATTTATATGATATGCATTTATGTTACAGGCATTTTATGGAAGCTACATGCATAAATATATCCACCATGAGTCCTACTAGCACAGGTCGAGTAGCTGCTATGCTTAGGATGTCGGTAGCGTGAGTAACCTATCGTTACTCGTAAATAGGTGTTTAAACTGTGATATCATGATGAAATAATGGAAAGGAAAATGGTGACCGGACAGGGATGTGGATTTGGTACTGGTGGGTGTGAGGGGTTGTGTCCTGCGGCCAACAGGGCATAGCCCGGTTACACTTTTTCCCTGTCTGTGTCGATTAAGGACCGGTCGTTGCATATGACTCTAGGCAAGTCACAGATTATTGTCCCGAGCACATACTTGGGTATGGGCGTAGGGAAGGCTTGCTGCTCTCTTGTCGCGGATCCGGCTCTTTCCGGACCGACTGATGGGAAGAGGAGGTGGTGGAGGTCCTTGCACCGCACTGAGTCCGGGACTCAGGATGTGGGGGCTTGGAGTCCAAGTTTGGACGGGGACCTGGACACCCGGGACAGGAGAGTGGTGGGTTAGTCCTGCTTGTGCCTAGGGTACAAGCGGGGCGTGTGTCTTCGGGGCACCCAGCTGGGCATATTGATTCGCGAATCGCCGGGTTATCCGGTACGGCTTGTCTGCGGTTTAGCACCGTAGTAAGAACTGAAAGTTGAAAGGAGAAGAAATGGAACTGATTGCTCAACTCTTGCTTGAAAGTAGAACAGGCTTATATAGATTGACTAGATGAAAACTTAATATGGCTGATGATAATAATGTATCAATAAGGACTCACTATTAGTATTTCTTTTTGCTAAAAGAGAACCAGCAAACCATAAAGCCTAGCATATTCCTTGGAGTCGGGAAAGTATTCCCACTATCGGATAAGTCTTCCGAGTACATTGTATACTCAGGGTTTATTTACCCCTGTTGCAGGTGACGCTTGAGGAGTTCCTTGTGTGGAGGATCCATCTGGTGGGCTCAGACGGAATCCTCGTTATCTTATCGCTAGATGTTATCTTTTAATATTCCGTTGTTTATTATTTCGCACTCTGTATTTAGTATTGTAATAATGTACTTTTCAAGAAACTCTAATGTATGAGATAGACTTATGTTGTAACTCGTTTTTATTATTGGATCTTTGGGAAAAATGTGGATCTTTCGGGTTCTCCCTTAGGGTGTGCCCGACGGACACCGCTCGCTGTAGTTACTTTCGGGGTGTTTAGTGTCTGATGGAAGACGAGCGCCTTCGTAAGTACGCTATTTCGGGTGGTTCTGCCACACCTCTTCACCTTGGCACGAAGTCGCTGCTCCCGATCTCTGATCCTTAGGACTCATTCCTTGATCAGTACCTTGCTACCGTGCTCATCTAGCTGACTAATGTTGATGATGTTGAAACACAGCTACGGGATATAATATACATTCGTTAGCGCACGGTGCTCCCCGTTCTAGCACCTAAACATGATGGTGCCACGCCCTTGGATAGCCACCCTTGAGCCGTCACCAAACTTTATCGTACCGGTAACATCGTCGTCGAGCTCAGAGAAGGATGCCTTGGAACCCGTCATGTGGTTGCTGGCATCAGAGTCCAGATACCACCGCTGCTCTTGGTCGGCGTCCACACGTTTGAGGTGGACTTGGATGCGTGGTTCGTCGAGATTGACAGTCTTCAGGGCCTTCCCAGGTCCTTCCACCGTCGTCGCCTCTTCCCTCTCCTCGGCCTCGACGTTGTGTAGTACACAGAACATCGTCATCAGGATAGTGGCCTCATCCTTATCATCAGCTTGCGGCAGATGAGCTTCAGCCTTTTTCTCCTACTTACGATTTAGGCACTCCCGTGCCCAATGACCCATCTTTCCACAGCGCCAATAGGCGTTGGGGTCGACCTGCTTCTTCTCCAAAGAAGCCTTACCGCGACGCTTGCTATCGCCACCGCGGTTGGAGGAGGCTGCCTTCCCGGAGTTTCTCCGAGCAGCCCCCTCCTCTTCCGTCAGCAGAAGTTTTCCGCTGTCCTTCGTTGTTGTCGCCTATTCTAGATGCTCGTCCATCGCCCGCTGATAGCCTGTCACATCCTCAATGGTGAGGGTGGATAAGTCCAGCATTGTCTCTGTGGAGAGAGCGATCTGAATGTACTTTACCGACACGGAGTGGAGGTACTTGGAGACCATCTCCTCTTCGTCGATGGTGACGGTGTGGCTCTTCAGTTTGCTGATGAGCATCTATAGGTGGAGGGAAAAGTTCTCCACTATTTCACTATCCTTGAACTTGTGGTTGGCGTACTTCTGCTTCAGAAGCTAGGTCGTCGCCTTCTTTGCGCGGTCGAAACCGACGCGCATCGCCGCAAATAGCCTCTCATGTCTTCTTAGCAAAGCTCTTCGTCCCCAACGACTCTCTGTACTCCACCGGTACAGCAGCAGGGATAGCCTCCAATGCTGACATGTCATCCTCCTCATTATTAGTGCCCTTGTCAACAGCATTTCAGAACCGTCGAGCTCTGAGCTTGACCTTCATGGTCACCGACCACTCTCCACAGTTGGTGTGAGTCAGCGTCGGCCAACTGGTGCCGCTGACCTTCCGCACCGTGCGAACAACGACTCCGGTCGTGGCTGGACAGCCACAGCAGTGCCACTGCTGTCGCCCATCTCCGAACCGCCCGTCATCACCAGCGGTTAGTCTGGCGACGGCGCTTGTACGACTCCGATACCACTTGTTGGCCCACAGGATCATCGACTCAGACAAGTGAACCACTCACCAGTCTTGCCGAGCACCCGCTAATGTTGCCGAGCACCCACTAGTCGTGCCGACCACGAACGAGCGTTGTCCGTCCCCACACACTATGGCTGTAGCTAGAAGAAGAAGGAAGAACAGAGCATGCACACATAATACAAGACACCAGCGTTGGCTGAAGCCCTGTCTTAAACTCTCTTTACTGAGTTATCGTGGTAGTTTATTTATACAACTCTATCCATTTAGTGCTAGTACAACATACTATAACAGTAACTAGATAACATACAGGACTGACTCTGCGTCGGTCACTGTATGTGCCTACAGTGCTGTAGGTGAGCCATACAACGTCTACACCTATAGCGCCTATAATATCACAGCTGGAGACCTTTCGCTTACTATATTCACACGAAGCGTGATCATCGTTCGCGGCCGGAATACTATATTCACACGAAGCGTGATCATCGTTCGCGGCCGGAATCCTGGACTTAATCCGGCGATAGTTTTCTGATCCGCTTAAAATATCTGGGTGGCGATAACAGATAACTCTGTCTGTATATGGTCCTTGGCATTGGCAATCATTGAGATTGGGGACGAATAATTCAGCCGTCAGAATCAGTATGTGCATACGGAGATAATAGTATGAACTGTTGCTGATAGTGCTCCATATGGACATTTCCAATTATTTTGGGGGGAAAAAGGTGTAGAAAAACTCAAAACAGTGCTTACCATTTTGTTAGAACAAACTGGCTCTTCAAATTTGAAGATGACGAGTCTCGATGCTGTTCATTGCTGTACAATAATTTTCAAACACAATTTAAACCAACTTGGATCTTGTGACACTTCTAAGAATAAACACTACAAGCATCTAGGCCTGTTTGGATTTGACGCGGGGAAATTTTTCTTTTTCTCCGTTTTTCGTGTTGTGGAATTCCCATGGAATCTCCACCGTGCACCCGTGGGTACCCATTATGGTTTCATGCCACATTTCCATACATAATCATTCGCCACTATGTCCATGCATAATCATTCAAGGAGCAGTGTTTTTTCTTTCCAACTAATTTTTCTTAATGAGTAAAATTCACCGTCAGTCCCTAAACTTGGCCGGCGGTGTCATGCAGGTCCCTGAACTTCTAAAGTGATATCTGTGAGTCTCTATACTTGGCAGACTGTGTCATACAAGTCACTAAACTTTCACGGTGATCACCGCATGTCCCTAAACTTGGCTAACGGTGTCATACCGGTCCCTGGACTTTTATAGTGATCACTGCAGGTCACTAAACTTGACAAACGGTGTCATCTCTGTCCAAATGTAATAATATTAAAAGTTACCTATAGTATTAAAAGTTTTCTCTATTAAATATACTTCTAATTTTAGTATTATTTTAAAAGTTTTAATAGTAGTATTATAGAAGTAATTTTTCTCTGTTATTAATAGTATAACATTATTATTAAAACTTTTAATATCATAATACTATTATTAAAAGTTCTAATACTATAATACTACTACTAAAAGTAGTATAGTATTATAGTATTAATAATAGAGAAAAGTTATTTGTATAATACTACTATCAAAACTTTTAAAATAATACTAAAATTAGAAGTAACTTTTAATAGAGAAAAACTTTTAATACTATAGGAATTTTAATATTATTTTAATACTATTAATGATACATAAATATTAAATTTATTTTAGTATTTTCTATTTTAGTTTAAACCTAATATATTTGTTTTTGTAAATTATTTTAATACATTAATTTATTTTTTGCTGATGTAAATTATTTTATATAATATATATTTTCATGATAAATATTATATAAATAATGTTTGATTAATTGACATATGTTGGATCCACGTCTAACATACAGTCAACGTGCCACGCTAGCTTATAGAGTAGGTTAGATCACATTTGGACATAGATGATACCGCTTACCAAGTTTAGGGACCTGCGATGATCACCTTGAAAGTTCAGAGACCGGGATGACACTGCCGGTCAAGTTTAGGGACCTGCTGTGATCACCTTGAAAGTTCATGACCTGGATGACACCGTCTGCCAAGTTTAAGGACCCACAGATACATCACTTTAGAAGTTCAAGGACCTGGATGACACCGCTGGCCAGGTTTAGGGACGGACTATGAATTTTGCTCTTTCTTAATTTATGTAGCACCCCACCTTAATTTATGCAGGAGCCCACCTTATTAGATGATTATGTATTGGTACGTGACATGAATCCATGGCGGGGATAGTCCCCACCTAATTTTTTTCCTTGGCTACCCTGGAGTTTTTCCCCCTACTAGGGGATTTGGTGCGTTCAAGAGGTGGCATTGCACACGTGACTACGTGAGATGGTTTTCCTCGTCAGAACAAAAGTACTCCATGAGAAAAATCGGTGGCATGGTGGCCAATTGGCTACCTTTTTATTTCCCACATATAAATATTTTGAGCAGTTACTTTCTTATAAGTTACTTTACTCGTTATACTCCTGATTGTGTGCCTTATTGTCTTGTTACTTAGCGTTCGTCCTAAATTGATCGTCGTAGTTCAGTTTTGATGCCACCATTTGATTGTTTGACCGGATAACCATGGTCACCGTTATATCCTGATCATCATGGACTAATTGAAAGATATTTTTCTAAACTTTAGAAGTATGGGCATTACATATTATAATAAAAAGGAAAGAAAGAATCTGCGGACTTGTTTGGATCGGACACGCTTCTCCTCGCCAATCATTGAGTGAGGTGCGTCGGAGATCTCGCTTTCACCAACTCAAGTCATCTGCCGGTGGCCGAGCTGGAGGCGTGATCTCGCTCCCGTGCCCGTCTCCTCCATCCTCATCCGATCCGGAGACCAATAGGTCGGTGGCCCACGCCGCCCCGGGCCCGTTCCCCAATCCGGCGGCGAGCCGCGTCCCCGTCAGGCTGTCATCCCGTGGGCGCGCTGCTGCCGACCTGTGGCAGGACAAGCTCGCTCGTTCGTTCAATTCAGCAGGCGGCGGCTGTGGTGGTGTGCCCGTGATTTGATTAGTACTGTGGGTGCGCTGAACTGGGCTGACGTCTGACCGGGTGCGAATGCAAGTGGTGCATGCATCGAGCCACAGCTGCGTTTTTGTTGTTCTCGCTTGTTCCTTCCGAATTCGGATCTCTCGTTTCCGTGTGCCCGCCAGCCAACTAACCCCGGGATGGGCGATGGCATGGCAGTATTATCGTAGTATCCCAGCCAGCCTATAGTTGCCATTTGGCCTGGGCACTACGCACCGGTTCAAGCACGGTCCTAATTAGCACGGTCTAGGAACGGCTCGGCTCGACGCCTTCGTGCCAGTGCCTGGCCCGGCCCGGCCTTAGTGCTGTGTCTGGGCCGCCATTCTGGCTTGTAGTGTCGGCCTGGGCACGGCACGCTATATGGGCCGGCCCGGCAGCGGCACGGCTCGGCCGCAGGTGGCCGTTGGATTTCCGGTCTCTCTCCCATCGGACCGTTGGAATCGAGGGTATAAAACCGCCCGTTCCGGCCGGTCGGTCGCGTCTCCATTAGCCTAATTCATTTGCTCTCACTCGTTGTCTCTCTTGCCTCGCTCTCGGCTCTCCCCCGCAGCGTCGTCTCGTACGCTCTCCTCTCTCAGCGAGTCAGCGTCGCCGCGTCGACGGCTCGCTCTCCTCTCTCGCCTCTGACTTCCACTCTTCTTCTCGCTCTCCGGCGGCCTCTGGAGCCACCGTTGACCGGCACTGGCACAATCCCTAACCATAACCCTTGCTCAATCCCTAACCCTAACCCTTGATCTCGCTTCGTCCTCGCCGGATCCCTCGGTTTCCTGGGCGGATCCGTCGGTTTCCTCACCGGATTCGTCGTCGACCTCGCCGGTTCCATCGGTTTCCTGGCCGGATCCATGCCTCGTCGACCTCGCCGGCGACTCTGGTGCTCCGGTTTTGAAGGTAAGTCGCCGTCGATCTAACCCTTGCTCAATCCCTAACCCTAACCCTCAATCTCTACTAACCCTTGCTCTGTTTTGTCTGAAGCCGTTGAGGGACCGGGGTGCCGACGAGTGGTGATAGATGGATCCCTAACCCTAACCCTCAATCTCTACTAACCCTTGCTCTGTTTTGCCTGAAGCCGTTGAGGGACCGGGGCGCCGACGAGTGGCAATAGATGGATCCCTAACCCTAACCCTTGTTCTCTGCCTGTGTTTGTGTGATTATGTAACTTTAAGTCTTTGATAAGTTCTGTGAATATGTAATTTTGAGTCTTTGATAAGTTCTCTGAACTTGTAACTTAAGATTGAGATGATGAAGTGTTTGAGGTGTTTGAGATGATGAACTTGTCCCTGATATTCTTATCAGTTTGAGGTGTTTGATCACTTATAGTGTCAGTGCCGGTACGGGCACTGCTGTGCCGCCGTGTCCAGTGACATGACACGGCACGGCTAAGACCTAATAGTGCCGTGTCTGGGCCGACACCTCGGCACGGCGGCACTGACAGACACGGCACGGCTAATCTACCGTGCCGTGTAGTGCCGTGCCTGACCGAGCCATACCTGGTCGTGTCCATGCTAGTGCCGTTCGGGCGGCACGTTTGGCCAACTATAAGCCAGCCTATAAAACGGCGCGGCCCGCGCGGGACGCGCCTCCTCGCACGGGCGGACGAGCGGCAGCTTCGTTACCCCAATCTCCCCTGCCTTTTTCCTGCCCTGCCGCCGCGCTTAGCTTCGCTCCTTCCTCGGCCAAGAGAGGCGCGGGCGCGTCGTTCAGATGGATTCAGCCGCGGTGCAGCACGGGTAAGCAAGCAAAGCAAGCCATCCATCGATGATCGATCCAGGAACAACCCCATGACCTCATCTAACATAATTTTCTCTTTCTGTCTCTGTCTGCCTCGTGTCTCCCTTGCCAAACAAAAGCTGCGCGCATTACAGCCGTGGGTGCAGCGTCGTGGCGCCCTGCTGCGGCCAGGTCTTCGCCTGCCGCCACTGCCACAACGACGCCAAGGTGTGCGGCTCTTGTTCGGTTCATCTTCCCCTCTCGCTCTCCTCTCCATCCCGCAGCGCTTCCCTCTGCCGCTTTGCCTTTTTTGGATAAACAAATGTCTGAAACCCTGGGCTTCTTCTGTGCCCGCAGAACTCGCTGGAGGTCGACGACCCGCGCGACCGGCACGAGATCCCCCGCCACGAAATCAAAAAGGTCAGCGTTCCCTGCTCAGTGCTCACCGTCTTGTGTAAAAAGCAATCTCGTGCTTGTTTCTACCATTTGCTATCTTGTGTTCTTCCTTCTCTTTTTCTAATGACCAAAAGAAGAAGAAGAAGAAGAACGCCAACTTCTCCGTTCTCCATGTAGTTGAGCGCAACAGCTTACAGCTCCCGGTTTTCCTCTTTTGAAAATCCACAGTTCCGTTTCAATCTCGCCCTTTCGGACTATTGGTTTTCTCCACTGCGTCAGAAGGGTTTTTTCCCCCCTATACTAAAATACTTTTGGGCAAGTTTTTAAAATTTTTATGTAGACGTAGAATTGTAAGCATGGAGCAGCTGCCGCCTGCCAGAAACCTTTTCCCTGAGATTTTTCCTTCTTCGAATAAGGACACATGGTTATACTACTAGCTTAGTGCTCTAGGGATCTTAGATTTTTGTTGGCCATCCCAGATTTTTTTTTCTCACCCTTAAGCTTCTTCAGATAAGGCCATATCAGCATAGTGGTCTCGGAATCGTTTCGTGTTGATACCCCCGTTCTGCACTCCACTTGTCACTAAAAAAATTGGCCACTTCTGCTGCAATCTGCTCTGTGCTCTGCACCAAGTGGCGGGCACTGTGTGGTCCACAAGATTTTTAAGCCCGAGTCACTCACAGTGGCACTAGAAGGACAGGCGCCTGGGAGATTGGAGAAAAGGGAAACGAGAAAGGGATACATACGACAGAGCCATATTTCACCATCAAATTGAACAGGGTCTAACTGCTCTGCAGCTGATTGGGTGATGCATACTTGAGGACCTGGATATGATCAGTGCCGTGTTTGCTATCTATACGATCAAGTTGACGTCGATCGGCTAAAGTAATCATATTCGATCCTTATTCTTTTTCTGGATAGTAGGGTACGCATGTCTGGTTGTTGTTTGTCTTCAATTAAGCAGGAATATAACGGCCACCCAAATATTTCCTTGTCCCATTTCTAAACAGTGAAGAATTTTGTGGCAATTTGGGTCTAGTGTTCTGTAACTTCTGATCATTGGTTAAAAGTTACTCCAAAACAACATTGGAGTATTTGGTTTTTTTGGAGAGTAAGGTGTAAATGCCTGATTCTTGTTCTCCTCAAATTTGTCCGGCTATCCGCAATAAACGTTCCTATCCTGTTTCCTGATAACTTATATATGTCGTTTCAATTCATGTAATTATATTATACATTTCATTTGTTTTTTTTAATCTGAGTGACTATGGACACGGCATGATAACGATTTCAGTAACTATTCCCTTTTGTCACTGAAATCATATAAATCAAGACTGTGGACTTACTGAAACTGTTCTACAGGTGATCTGTTCTCTCTGCTCCAAAGAACAGGATGTAAGTTGTCTACCAAAAAGTACTACAACCAATAGTGTCTCATGAACATTCATCTTTGGTTGTACTGAGGCCTTGTTTAGTTTCTCTCTTAAAATTTTACCCCCTATCATATTAAATGTTTGGACACATACATGGAGTATTAAATATAGATTAAAAAAATAACTAATTGCACAGATTGCGACTACTTTGCGAGACGAATCTTTTAAGCCTAATTAATCTATGATTTGACAACAAAGTGCTACAGTACACATGTGTTAATGCTGGATTAATTAGGCTTAATACATTCGTCTCGCGGTTCTGTAATTTGTTTTTTTATTAGTATCCGAACACCCCATATGACACCTCTATGTAATGTGACACCCTAAAACTTTACGCCCTGCATCTAGACACCACCTAACCGTGTGAAAACTGCTCATTTCCATCGACAGGTGCAACAGAACTGCTCCAACTGTGGGGCTTGCATGGGGAAATACTTCTGTGAAATATGCAAATTCTTCGACGATGATGTAAGCGTACTTAAATCCCAGATGATGAATAAGAATTTAAATTTTATACGTCAGTTGCTGCATTTACATAAATATCCCGTGCTTCCTAATCTGACAAACATACTGATCTGTTCCAGATCTCAAAGGGCCAATACCATTGTGATGGATGTGGCATATGCAGGTAACTACCATACTGACAGCTATATCTTAGACTTACAGCTCAGAAGTCTAAAATTTTGCTAATTGTTGAAAATAATAAATTTGGATTCCTCATCTTCTTTATTCAGAACCGGTGGTGTCGATAACTTTTTTCACTGTGATACATGTGGTAAGTTTATGTACGAACTTCTTTCTGCTAAGATTCTATTGCATGTTGTGCAACAAAGATTTCACTCGCACTCCTGACGCCTTGTTGCCAATCCGACTCGCAGGGTGCTGCTATAGCAATGTCTTGAAGGATTCCCACCGCTGTGTCGAAAGAGCAATGCATCACAACTGCCCAGTCTGCTTCGAGGTGAGAGACCCCCATTTGAACAGAACATCACTGAACTTTCCTGTTTCTTGATCTTGAAAAAGATTTCCCTCCCTGCTTTTACAGTATCTGTTCGACTCCACAAAGGATATCAGTGTGCTGCAATGTGGGCACACAATTCATCTGGAGTGCATGAACGAGATGAGAGCGCACCATCGGTAAGTGTACCGTTCTCTTCAGAGTTCAGAAACAATGTCACCTGACCTGACAAGTGATAGCATCCTCTTTTAGTCACGATGATCTCAGCCTTGTTTGATCTTTCGCAGCTTCTCGTGCCCGGTATGCTCGAGGTCTGCCTGCGACATGTCCGCCACGTGGCGGAAGCTCGATGAGGAGGTTGCGGCGACGCCAATGCCTGACATCTACCAGAAGAAGATGGTAACAAACTGACCGCTTTCAGAACATGCACGGTTGTTTGACGAGCCTGAACCTGTCCGGGTGCCGATGGCTGAAGCTGAACAACAAATGAACTGCAGGTATGGATCCTATGCAACGACTGCAGCGCGACCTCGAGCGTGCGGTTCCACGTGCTGGGGCAGAAGTGCCCCGGGTGCAGCTCCTACAACACCCGGGAGACGAGGGCCGCGTGCCCCAGGATGTGAGGCGGACGAGGCCGAGTGGCAAACTCCCAGCCTTCCAGGGAGATGTCGTCCAACGACTAGCGGCGATCGTCCCGCGCTAAGGGTGACGCGAGACCAGGCCGGGCAGTCCAGTCTTGAGTTTGGTGATGGAGCATTTGCGATATTCCTGTAATGCGTCCAGGCACACCTGTGTGGATCATGGCCGGCGCAAGGGCCGTAGGAAAGCTGCAGGGTTAGGCAGATTAGTGGGGCTGTTCTCTGTTCACGTTTACGGCGCGAATGCAACAAAATTCCAACGTCGGCCGTGAGTTCGGCATGTAACCGAACCGATTGTTTCTACAGTATCTATCGATACAATAACATGCTGTTTTATCAGCACCACAAATACAAATAACTGCTACTCTTAAGGCAGAGTACCTGCCATTGCAAAAAACAAAAAGGAGAAAAATATCCACGAGGTGGAAAATCGAACCGTAGGGGTGGAAAATCGAACCGAGCACAAAGCAGCAACTGAACATAAGTGTTAGACTTGAAATCGGATGTTGCAGAAGAGTTGAACGAAGCTGCATAAAAAAATCATCTCAACAACAAGATAGTTGGCCAGAAACGATAGATTCACAGACCTATCCAGTCATCCAGAGCTGACAATGTGGAGAGGAAAGCAAGAGTAGCATGCCCACGAGACGTAGCGGCCGTCGAAACGCTCTGCCACAACAGTATTTCAATAGAGTAAAATTGTTTTCACACTAAGATGCTCTCATCTGAATGACAGGCTGGGCCGCTTCTCAACTACTCCAAGACATACTCTATATCCTTCCTAATTGCTAGATATAAAGATTTCGATGAAAAAATTACCCTCCAACAACTTCTTTATTTGGTTATCCAAATATACCCATCTTTTATTCTGGATTTTTTGCTAGCCAAAGACAATGAGAATGGCTCTCTAAAGTGCAAACAAGCTATAGAGAAATTTTTAGAGAGTGGAACGATATAAAAATGTTTTTTATGCAAATAGTTCTTTAAATGATGAATTAGAGAGTGGGCTTTAAAAAGACTTTTGAAGATGCTCTTATACGTAAATCATCCAACCATATTAATATCATTTTTTCCTTAAAAGGATTCCATCAAACTATGACACAACAAGTACTTTCTAGAATGCCGATGCTATGCTAAAACTATAATTAAGACCTCATTTGGTATGACTCTACTTGGCTCCGGCTCCTCACTATAGTGCGGATCGGAGCAGCCGAAGCTAGTGAACCAAAACAGTAATTTTATTGGCTTCTAATTTATTTTGATAGGACAAATAAAAATAGTTGCTTACTACAGTGCACGAAGAGTGCACGAAGAAGCCAGGGCCAAAGCCAATCAAAGCTCCACCACAGTATATTTACCTAGAATCCTAGCTTTTTAGTAGGCATTTACAAAGTTTCTACAGCAAAAAAAAAAAAATCTAAGGATCAATCGCAAAATCTGGGCCTCGCATTATTGTCCCTTTAACCGCACGTTCCAGAATAGGCCTTGTTAGTTACTTAGATTCGATGGGTTTGCTTTAGAGTTTAGCCCATGAAAAAAGAGCAATCTGGGGCTTGTTCGGTTGGTATTAAAGCTGGCTGATAAGCCGGTTGAAACTATTTTATTGTGAGAAAAAAATACTGTAGATTCTAACTGATAAGCCAGCTGATAAGTTTAAGCGATATGAAACATTTTCTTTTTCTGTAATGTTACGATTATGGCGTCCGAACGTCGGACACTACGTGACCTCACCCAGTCACCTTGTCCACGTTGAAGGAGACCGTGACGCCTAAGAGGGGGTTGAATTAGATAACTTAAAATTCTAACTCTAAACTATGACCTCTTTTTCTAACCTTAGCAAAACCTATGCAAAAGATGAACTATCTAAATGTGCAACTACAGTTTTGCTAGTGTGTTGCTATCTCTACCGCAAAAGGAGTAATTCAATCAATGTAAATGCGGAAGCTAAAGAGCAAGGTAGAGATATGCAAACTCCCGTTGACGACTCCGATATTTTTACTGAGGTATCGAGAAGCACGCAAGCTTCTCCCTGGTCCTCGTTGGAGCCCCTCGCAAGGAATCCCTCGCAAGGGCCAAACTCCCGATCGGGTAACTCCGTGGATAGCCTCGGGCCTTCCCCACGCGCAAGTGGGTCTCCGACGTGCCTTTCGGCAAGCCTCTCCCGGATGCTCCCTGCCGTCTTCACTATCAAGCTTCCGGCCAAAACGCCGCGGGCCTTGTTCCCTCCGGTACACGGTGGCGGCCACACCACAAACGCGGTTGGTGTGATCTCGCAAGACTAAAAATCCCTCTAATATACAACAATGGTGCTCACAAGCATCGAGTGGTAAGAGGTATGCAAACCTCACTAAACACTAGGCCTAAACCTAGAGCAAGCGCATAAGTGGTGGTCTAATCAACCTAAATACTTCGCAAAGCACCTACGCTAATCACCAAATGAATCACTAAGCACTATGCAAGTAAAAATCACTAAAATGGTGTATCAACACCCTTTATATGTTTCCTCAGCTCCACATAACTCAAATGGCCGGTTGAAGGGTTTATTTATAAGCCCCACTGAGAAAGTAGCCGTTGGGGACGAAATCCCGCTTTTCTGCTACTGACCGGACTCTGACCAGCGTCCGGTCAGCACTGACCGGACGTGTCCGGTCACGAAAATGGCTCTCTAGAACCTTACTGATATTGACCGAACTCTGGCACTCAGCGTCCTATACATCAGAGCGTCCTGTGCAGCGTTCGGTGCAGTGTTTGGTCGCTGCTGTTGACTCTGCTGTTATTGAGCCTCTTGATCGGAGCATCTGGTGTAGCGTCCTGTGCATCGGAGCGTCCGGTGCAGTGTTCGATCACCTCTGTGAGCTCGTTTCTTCATGATCTTGCGTCCGGCTTGGTTCCTATCTTCGTGCTTGGACTTTGCTTGATATCTTGGGTCTTCTCTTATGCTTCTAAGGTCTTGCTTATAGTGTTGATCATCGGATCATCACGTCGCCTTCGTTCAAGTCACGTCTTGCATCCTATTGAACTACAAAATAATCACTTGCAAATTCATTAGTCTAATTTGATTGTGTTGGTCATCAAACACCAAAATCCAAAGTAAATGAGCCTAGGGTCCATTTTCCTTATAATCTCCCCATTTTTGGTGATTGATGACAACACGACCAAAGCAAGCAAATAATAGAATTTTGAAATTTAAAAACTACCTACTTGCTAGGATGCAATGCAAGGGGCAAGATTATATGGTGCTAAAAGATACTTCTTGTAAAACTAAGGAATATCACATAAAACTTATCTTGCCCTTGTAAATGTCTCCATGTGGCGTTATGGATTTAAGCCTTGCTTTCTATAAATTCTCCCAATTTCATAGGCAATCCATAATCCACTCTCCTCCCTTTCTCGGACCATTACCACTTGTAGACCATTATAGTCTAGCTTTTGGTCCTACAAATTAATACTTGCTTTTGGTCCTAAAAATTCTCCCCCTTTAGAATCAAACACCAAAAAGGAAGACATTAGTAGCACAAGGGAGGGTCAAACTTTGTGATCCTTTGTGTGTAGAGTGGAATATGTCACAAAATTTGACTATCACATTATATAGAATAAGCTCTCCCTAAATATATGCATACATATGGTAGAAGGCAAAGCATATGCATAATTGGCAAAATATTGCTCAAGGGAATTTAATCTATATAATGCATGGAGAAAGCATATAAATATCAAAATGAAATCAACATGATGATATTGGTTTAGAAATACCACATGTGGAATCTAATTTGATTTCTACCACTTGTAATAGGTGGTGGATACTTGAAGTATGATGCTTAACTCTAGAGACTCCATTTTCCTTACAATGAGACTACTACACATATGATAAAAGCTTGAAAAGGTGTTAGTCTCAAGGCATTTAACTTGTAGAGTAACCTCCCCCTAAATTTGTGCACACAAGTGTGGAATACTTGTAAGAATCATGCACATTGATTTTAAAATCAAAATACCACTTGAAAGATGACATCACATGAATGTGAGAGTCATTTTCGAAGATGATATTCAGGAGAGATTATCTACAATTTGGACAATGGCACATATTAGATGACAATTGTAAGACAAGCTATGTGCCGTGCTCCTAAACAATTTTAAACCATGTAGGTTTGCTCCAAGGGTTAAGAATGAAACCGAGCAAGCCTACCATAAGATATACCTAGTATATGCATGACAAAAGATATAAGCATGCAAATGCAAACCTAGGCATGAAAAACAACTAGATGCTTAAGGATACCAATTTATAAGAAATACTACTTAAAGGAAGTACCAATTGAGAGTAATGACATCTAGTTATCTAACATGAGAAGGGGAATATGGGTCCATAGTATTCACTAACCCACTTGGCAATGATTTTGTCTATCATGATGCACCCCATGAAATGCACTCATACTTTGCCAAGTCTTTAAATTCCCCGAAGTCCATTAGACTTCTCACTTTCTTTTTGGGATCCAAACCTTCTTGGTGCTTCTCATGTTGGAAATGATCTCCTTTGGCACCCAAAAGCGTTTGACCCCATTGTTGGCTTGCTTGTTCACCTTGATGGCCACCACCTTATCATTTTTCTTCTTCTTCAAGAGATAAGGTGTGGAGGCCTTCTTGTCCACCTTGTTGGTGTAGGTGTTGGAGAGCTTGCTTGTTTGCTTCTTCTCTTTCTTCTTTGCTCCTCCCCCATTCTTCACCTTGCACTCATAGGACTTGTGACCTTCCTTGTGGCACACGTAACAAACCACGGTTTGTCCTTCATCAAGCTTCTTCACTCCTTTTACGGTGTTATCTTGATAAAGTTGGGTTTGCTTCGCCTTGCCTTTCACTTGAGTCAAGTCCTTGGTGAGGTGAGTTACTTCTTGCTTGAGTTGCTCATTCTCCTTTGCAACCTCTTGTGTGTATGTATCTACAACAACTTTCTCAATACAAACTTGGTTGCACAAAGGTGAGTCTAAACATAAATCATTACAAGAAGTAGAGGCATCCTTTTTAGACATGTTAAAGATAGAACTTTTCTTTTTAGATGCCTTGGTGGGGGTTGTACTAATGGCTTCAATATTAGCAACTTTATTAGTTAGCTCATCACAATGTTTGCACATGGTTTCTATTTTTACAAGCAAACTTTTATAAGCATCTTGTGAGCTAGCTAACTTTTCTTTTAATTTTTTATTTTTCTTTACAAGTTGCTCATCATTGATTGTGCATTCATTTGTTGTTGCACTAGCCTTAAGTTGCTCAATTTTAATAGATAGTTCAACATTAAGATTAGCAAAGTTCTCATATTATTCAAGCAAGGTTTTGTATGCTTCTTGTGAACTATCTAGCTTTTCTTTTAAACTTTTGAGCTTCTTTTGTTGACTAGTGCAAACTTTAGCATAATTAAGATTTTGCTACACAATTTCATCATAAGAAGGCATATCATCATCACTATCACTCTCACTAGAGGATGAGCTTTCGTTACCTCATGCCATAAGGCACACACGAGAAGAGCTTGATGATGAGTGCTTGCGGTCTCGCCTCTTGTGATGGTGTTCTTCTTCACTTGAAGAATCATCCCATGATCTTATTGATGTGAGGGCTTGATTCTTGCATGCCTTCTTTTTTGTCTTGGGTGTGGGCTTATTTGGACAAACTTCCACAAAGTGCCTCAACTCGCCGCATCCATAGCATCCTCTCTTTCTTTGCTCATTTCTTTGATTGGTGAAAATGAGATCTTGAATTTGGATGGGCACACCCTTGACATTGAGCCTTTGGATCATCTTCTCCACCTTGTTGATTAATTTGATTGATTTTTCATCAAGGTCAGAGGTGGAGGAGGAAGATTGATCATCATCACTTGAATCTTCATCATCATCATCATCGTCCTCATCTTCTTCATCTTCACTTGAGGAGCTTGAGCTTAAGCTTGTCTCAACTTACTTGCCCTTCATCTTCTTTTTCTCGCTACATGCAAGAGCTTTGCCTTTGCTTAATGAAGAAGCTTCTTCTTGACCTATCTTACGTGACATTTCAAATGCCACTATCTTGCCAATGACTATCCCTGGGGTCATGATGCTCAAGTCCTCCATATTGTGAAGGATGGTGATGATGCTTGCATATTTTTTTTGTGGTAGCACAAAGATGATCTTCCTCACGATGTCTGCATCATCTAGCTTTATTAATCCTATTGAATAGAGCTTATTGATAATTAGATTCAAACAAGAATACATATCACGAACAAGCTCATCATCATTCATTGTAAAGGAATCATAATTTTGTTTAGCCAGACAATATTTTTGCTCACGAACATTACTTGTGCCGTCATGGAGCTCTTGAAGTTTTAACCAAATTTCATGTGCCATATTTAAAGTGAACACTTGGTTAAACACATCCATGCTAAATGATTCAAACAGGTAATTTTTAGCTCTAGCATTAAAATGCATTTCTTTTTCATCACTCTTTGTGGGGTTTTCAGGATTCTTGATGTGTTTCATCCCATCACGAGTGACTCTCCATACACCCAAATCAACCGCCTCAAGGTGGCAAGCCATTCTAGCCTTATAGTAAGGGAAGTTAGTGCCGTCAAAGTGCGGAAGCCTAGAGGTATCCATCCCAACCACTCTAAATAGCGTTGGCTCAACGGCGGTTAAGCCAAAGGTCCAAATTGAGCCAACCGGCTCTGATACCAATTGAAGGGGACCGTGATGCCTAAGCGGGGGGGGGGGGGGTGAATTAGGCAACTTAAAAATCTAACTCTAAACTATGGCCTCTTTTTCTAACCTTAGCAAAACTTATGCAAAAGATGAACTATCTAAATGTGTAAATACGGTTTTGCTAGTGTGTTGCTATCTCTACCGCAAAAGGAGTAATTCAATCAATGTAAATACAGAAGCTAAAGAGCAAGGTAGAGATATGCAAACTCCCGTTGACGACTCCGATATTTTAACTGAGGTATCGAGAAGTGCGCAAGCTTCTTCCTAGTCCTCGTTGGAGCCCCTCGCAAGGAATCCCTCGCAAGGGACAAGCTCCTGGTTGGGTAACTCCGTGGATAGCCTCGGGCCTTCCCCATGTGCAAGTGGGTCTCCGACATGCCTTTCGGCAAGCCTCTCCCGGATGCTCCCCACCGTCTTCACTATCAAGCTTCCGGCCGAAACGCCACGGGCCTTGTTCCCTCTGGTACACGGTGGCGGCCACACCACAAACGCGGTTGGTGTGATCTCACAAGACTAAAAACCCCTCCAATGTACAACAATGGTGCTCACAAGCATTGAGTGGTAAGAGGTATGCAAATCTCACTAAACACTAGACCTAAACCTATAGCAAATGCATAAGCGGTGGTCTAATCAACCTAAGCACTTCGTAAAGCACCTACGCTAATTACCTAATGAATCACTAAGCACTATGCAAGTGGAGATCACTAAAATGGTGTATCAACACCCTTGGTATGTTTCCTCAGCTCCACACAACTCAAATGGCCGGTTGGGGGGTCTATTTATAAGCCCCACTAAGAAAGTAGCCGTTGGGGACGAAATCCCGCTTTTCTGCTACTGATCGAACTCTGACCAGTGTTCGGTCAGCACTGATCAGACGCGTCCGGTCATGAAAACGGCTCTCTAGAACCTTACTGATGTTGACCGGACTCTGGCAGTCAGCGTCCTGTGCAGCGTCCGGTGCATCGGAGCATCCGGTGCAATGTCCTGTGCAGCGTCCGGTGCAGTGTCCGGTCGCTGTTGTTGACTCTGCTGTTGCCGAGCCTCTTGATCGGAGTGTCCGGTGTAGCGTTCGGTGCAGTGTCCTATGCATCGGAGCGTCTAGTACAGCATCCTGTGCAGCGTCTGGTGCAGCGTCCTGTTACCTCTATGAGCTCATTTCTTCGTGATCTTGCGTCCGGCTTGGTTCCTATCTTCGTGCTTGGACTTTGCTTGATATCTTAGGTCTTCTCTTGTGCTTCTAAGGTCTTGCTTATGGTGTTGATCATCGGATCATCACGTCATCTTCATCCAAGTCACGTCTTGCATCCTATTGAACTACAAAATAATCACTTACAAATTCATTAGTCCAATTTAGTTGTGTTGGTCATCAAACACCAAAATCCAAAGTAAAGGAGCCTAGGGTCCATTTTCCTTACACACGTATTATATCCACCACACAAATATCTGATACCCCATCAGATGGCCACTTAGACTTATCTTCTTCGGTTCCATCTCGTCTCTCTCCTCCGTCTTTCCGTTCAAAGCAACAGGGAGATAAAGGATGTCGTGGGCTTGTGCATCTCCTCCCCATCTCAAAATCATGTAGCCACCCCCGCACACGTGTCATAGCCATACCCACCCGCCATCTGTGTGCCGCCGACAAGCTCCGCGCGTGCTGCCCACAGACATCTATAACACCCTCGGTGTTACGCCCTAAACTAACTACTAAATCATGTCAAAAGCATCGTATTTGTGTAATAATGCATGTGATAGAAGGTGTTGATAAATTCTTATAGCCTAAAATAATCAATAAAAATGTTAAATCAATGTTGATGCTATAGCTCATGTATATCAAGTAGGGTCTAAAACCAATTTTTATTAAGCAAAAATGCTATAGAACATATATGTGACACCTTAATAAAGTTTGAAGTACGCACTTTGTAGAAGATAGTGCAACTTTTGTTTTAACAAGATAATAACGCTAGCTAATATTTCTAATAGCTTGGAAATCAAATTTGAAACAAACATCAGCCAAGACTTAAGTTAATTTCCTAAGTCTAGAAAACAGAATGGTAAGGCTATGTTTGTGGATTTATTCTGAGAAAATTAGTTAGAAAATGGTGTCATGTGTAATCGCTTTTCGATAGCCTAATGTGTTCTTCGTGATGTAGCAAAGGTGGTTTAGTTTCAACTCGCATGGATTAGTTGCTACACACGCTTTAAAATTCGTGCACATCGCATGTCTTAGGCTGGCTGTCCCTGTGTGCGTGGTCACCTCGTGCGGGAACTCGGTGTCGCCGTGCTTGGGTGAACCACGTCCACGCTCACTACTGTGAGTTGGCCGGCCAAGGCCGTCTTGACCTAGCCATGGCTCGGTTGTGCCTTGGCCACTCTGGCCATAGTGCCTGCTGCCGGTCGGCCACGGGCCACGGTGCCCCGCTACCACTGCCACCCTGCACGCTGTTCCCCTGCCTAGCTCTATGCTACTGCTGATGCACTGCCTCTACCTCGCACTGCTGAGCTCCTGTGACCCTTCCCTCGTCGCATTGCGCATGTGGGCTTGCCTCTTCTTCCCTATCACCATGCATGATGCTCCGCCATTAATGGAGCTACGGCCACATTCACATCGCGCTACCCCACCACCCGCACACACATGTTTTGGCTTTGGCCCCAGAGCACGTGTCGCCGTGGTGTGTCGGCTGCGTCCTACCAAGCTGATGTTGCATCGAGTTCCAGTATTCTCCTCCCCTCTCTTCTCTCTCCCACCATGGGCGACTAAGCCACGACTTTAAGTGCGTAAGGGAGAAGTCATCTTAGGTCATGTCGTGGTGTCTCTAGCGCCGCCATCAAACCTCCTAGCCGACTATCCTCACCCTACCTTGATTGGCGCTCGGCCGAGCTCCAATTTTGGAGCTTTGCCCTACCACCGCGCCATTAAGGCTGAGCCGCCCATCACCATGGGTAGCTCCCATTGGACCGCCTGGAGCCAAATTGGTTGCACCGCTTGACTCACCTCGAACCCCTTCTCGCCAAGCGCACCTGAGCCATACACCTATCGTTGTCCCAACGCTGCTGACATGGTCGTGTCCACCATGGCTCGTCGCTGAGCTTGCCGCGTGTACGCGGCCAGCCTTGCTCAGGGCATCTCTAGCCGAACCATCGCCTCCGCCAGGACCGTGGTGAGTCCATGATACTCACCCGCTATCGCTACTGCCCCGCGAGTGTAGTAGCTCAACGAAACACGGCCGCCACCGCTGTAGGTTGCTCGCCGCAGTGGGGGAAGCCGTCGTACCTTGTCTCCGGCCTCCGAACCGTGGCCCGGTGCCACGTGTCGACCCCTAGGTGAGCATTGACCCTTTAGGTGAGGCATGGAGCTCCCTAGTCAGCCGACATGACCACCTTATGCCGGTCGATGCCGCGCCGGCAAGCGTGAGGGTGTCGGGGACTGATCCATTGTAAAGAAGAGCAAATGCGAGGGCCTTTGTGCATAAGTGCTGTCTCTAGGAATAGTAGCATGGACTGCGGGTTGTTTGTCCAAAAGCCAAGGGCTTTTCTGTAAGAGCGTCAGTGTGCCTGCGGGCTCCCCACATGGGTCGTCTTTGTGCGTGGGCCAAGCCCGAGTTGGGCCACGTTGGGCCGTTTTGGTCTTCTTCTTTTTCTAGCCGAATTAGTAAAGCTTTTCTATTTCAATTCTGAGTTAGATTTGTATATTTAATATAAATTCGTATGAATGTCCAAAAATTGTGAAATAAATTTTGTTAGGTTCCTAAAATTGTGATCTATCTGCTAGTTTATTTTGTTCACATAGTTTTATAATATTTTTAGGAGTTATATAATTAATCTGAGATGCTTAATATTGTAAGATATAAACTTAAAGGAATTTTTGTGATAAATTGGTGATAGTGTTGGCTCTAAAACTTTCATAGTAAATCCCTAACATTATTAGGTGCTCAATGTAATTTTTGTAGCTCCATAATAATTTGTTTGCTAAGGTAGCTAAATGAACCCTAGTTCGAAAATATGTATTTAATCAATAAAATTCCAAAGCACCTTGGGATTTTAAAACTAGAACATTTTTCCAGAGACAAAGCCTTACTTGACGATGTGGATATGGAGACCAGTACGTTACTCATTAAATCTAGCTCATTAGCTTGTGGAGCATAATCGTATATTTAAGAGTTGCGGTTACCATTGATTAATTGTGCCTCTGTATTGTATCCACGTATATCATAATAGGAACAATGATGGATCATGGAGTCGACTCAAGTAGTGGAAAAGATGATGCCTTGATGATTGTGTTGCTATGATAGAATGTGAACTTTTGGTTATATCTTACCTAGGCAAGCCCTACTATAACCCCTATCATTCTGCACTTTATCTTATGCTTGTGCATTAAGTTTTAAGGAGTTGAATGAAAACCACTTGCATATATATATATATCCTTATCCTATGAGTCCTACTAGTATGTCAGGATCGTGTAGATTGATATGTTATAGGATCCGGTAGAAGTTGAGTGATTACCTATCACTCACGAGAGATAGGAAAAATATTGTTGTTGTCATTATATTATTGTCACAGGGAATATATATAAATGATAATTGGAGACCAGGCGAAATGGTACTTTGGATCTAGACTTGGTTTGGCATTCGAGCGAGGCTCGGATTGCACTTGTTCCGCCTGTGTCGATTGAGGATCGTCCATTGTTGTGGATGATAGTCAGGTCACAGACTTATTATCCTGAGCACATACTTGCTTATCGGAGAGGGAAGGCTCATTGCTCTCTTATCGTGGGTTCCGGTTCTTTCGGACCGACTAATTGGAGTCAAGGATGGTGGAGGTCTAAGCACCACACTGAGTCTAGGACTTAGGAGTGGGGGCTTGGAGTCCAAGTTTAGATGGGGATCTATACCCCTTGATAGGAGAGTGGTGGGTTGGTCTTGCTTGTGCCTAGGGTACAAGCAGGGCATGTGTTTCAGGGTACCTAGCTAGGATACATTGATTCATGAATCACTGTGTGATGCAGTACGACTTGGCTATGATCTAGCACTATAGTAAGAATAGGAATATGAAAGATGGTAAAATGGTTCTGATTGCTTAACACCTGCTTGAAAGTAGCATAGGTTCTTACATAGAATGGTTAGTTAATGAACTAATGATGACTGCTAATAAAATTGAATATAAGGACACACGTTTACTAATGCTTCCGCATATGTAATAACCCACAAGCTAGATAGCCTTCCATATCTGTCGAGGACCAATTCTAGGGTACCCGAAGAGGAGGAGCTAATGGTTATCAACATTGATTCATCCAAGTAGTCAAGAGCATGACTACAGCTCCAATCGACCCCTAGGTGCATGGGCTCTGCCTTGCCCGACCTCTAGGGGCGGGCTCCGCCTTGCCTAACCTTTGGGTTGGGGGTCCCGCCTCACCCGACCTCTGGGTTGAGGGCCCCGCCTCGCCCGACCTCTGGGTCGAGGGCTCCATCTCGCTCGACCCCTCAGGCACGGCTCCTGATAGAAGCCTGTACCGCCGCCAACTACTATGGGCCAAAAAGTACAACCTAAGGTCAAACTTCTGGCATCATATAGGGAGTGGGCACATCTCAACATGACCCGTGCCCGCAACATGTCACTCTAGGGAACTCACATCACCAACAGTGATGAACGCATGGTTACTATGTTGTCTACTCCCTGTACGGCCACTGACCAGCACGTTGGTTCGCTGTGTCGCCCACCGGGATGGAATGGGACGTCATGACCCACTGACAACGCTAGGGCATGGCATCAGCGGTGAACAGGCACCCGACGTGGAGCCATCCCTATCACCATCTGTAGTGTCTACGGGACCCACATAAAAGGAGAAGAAAGGCCCGACGGTCCTAGAAGCCTTCCTCTCCTTGGTTCTTCTCCCTCTTTCTCTCTATGTAACCTGCTCTTCCCCTTCATCTATAAAAGGGGAAGCAGGACACCCCTAGAGGAGGGACGGTGGTTTACCACTCTACACGACTGTAGACATCAAAACACATGCCCTAACATGCCTTAGGAGCACACGCACATCAAAGACTTGGGACCTATCCCTCTCTCGCTCATTTGTAACCCCTACTACAAACTTTTAGTGCTAGTAACATGAGTAGCAATGATGAACTAGATGTAGAGACTTTCTACCCAAACTAGTATAAACCTCATATCCTCTAAGCACACCATCCGAGCTAGACATGCAATACTAGAAATTTAGTAGTTGGTAACTCAAAACACCGACTGTTGGCGTGCTAGGTAGGGGCCTTTTGCATGTCTTGATGTCCACATCAGGCCTTAGATGGCTAGTCACGACATCATCTGGGTCTCGGGTGCGCACATGTGCTTTGAGAACCTGGACTTCATCGTCACGATGAGGGAAGAGTTGGTGCAGGCTCCTATCACCGTCCAACCTCTCCACTCTACTGGCCTCAACACGATCATTGAGGCACTTGAGGAGCTGTGGCTGCATGCACCAAAGGCCCACGTAATGGAGACAGGGATCCTGATCTTCCGTCAGGTGATGGTAACTATCGTTGTGACGAAGAATGACACATCGATCTGGCTTCAGATCGAAAGATCGAACTCTGTAATCTTAGCACCACAGCTCCTCTGGTTATCAACCGAGTCATGAACTAGGTTGACCTCACCAAGAAGGCTAATCCCTACCTGTGCAACGAAGAACACAAGCAAGAATAAGAAAGAACACAACCAAATTGCAGATGAATGATTAAACTCACAAAGTTGGGGTCTCACAAACCGATGAACGGCAAAACTGTTCTTGACAGAATAATCTAAGCAAAACCCAAACCCTAATAACGGTGGTGGCATATGATTATAAAGGTCTTAGGGTCTTTGCCTACCCTAGATGCGCCCCCTAATGGGCCCAAACACGATACACGGTCCAACGGACCAAAAGAAGGTGCCGCAGCACCCTGGTAGATTCTGGATGCTGACTTGTTTCGATGATTCCTATTGATTCCGAAGAGCTTTTGATGTGAAACCACTTGGATTGGATTTCTTATCAAATTATCTTTCCATCTATATGTGGATCATCAAAAACGGAGTTCGGATGCATCCTGGGTGACTAGTTTAAGACAGACTGGTCCTAGATTCTGAGGCAGACTCGAACTTGAGTTGCTTTGGGCTTCCACCTCGGGGACTCGAATCGAATTAGCCTCAGGCCTCCTTCTTGACTTGGACACCCTTGCTGGCCTCCTTCCCCTCCATCCCATGCACCAAACATGGTCATATGCATGGGTGTCATGTCCTCATCATCCTCCCCTTCTTGATGAAAAGCCATCCTCGTTGTCGATTGTGCTTGAAACTGACCCTACACAACATAAAGAAGAATGGGGTTACGAGGACAAAGAAAACTGAAATAATTGTGAGAAGGAACATGACCATGTTTTCAAGTTTCTAGCATGTCATCTCGCATAAAAATTTCAGCAAGCATGTAGACTCCATGATCCGAATGCACACAATGTATGTCAACACTATCCTGCAAAAGATTAGAACTAACCAAAGACAATGCAGGAATAGATGGTCGAGCAGACATAGGTAGCAACCAACAATGCTCCCCTTCTTGGAAGTGAACTTGTTTCTTTAAGGAACATGAGAAAATATTTGTATTATTATGGCTGCCCTAAACTATCATAATCTTGTGTAACAAAAGGAGAATTCATATTATTACAAATGTATACTCGATGTATCGTATATTGTCCCTTGTTGTTATATCTGCCAATAATATGATATGTGTGTTTAGAAAACCAAGGCAAATCATCATATTTAAAAAGGCTCTCTTCCAAACAATCTAGGTTACACAAAACATCAAATTCAATGTAACCCAAAGTATGTAAAGAAGACAACTGTTTGAACTCATCAATTTTAGTAGCAATATGAATAATATGTTTATTTTTAGCACAAGTCACTGCTTCCAAAACATGTAAAACTGAAGCATCTTCAACTAATTCATCTTTGTCACAAGGAACATCAAGCAAATTATCATGGGACAAAGATAAATCAAGAGAGGGTTCCACTAACAATTTCTCTATGATAGCATGGTTTGTGGAAAAATTTAGTACATTAAGACAATTTTCACCTTCCGTGAGTGTAGGACCATAGGCATTACCTATGTTCTCAGTAGGAGTAATAGGTGCATGGTGAAGTGATGGTTCTGAATTTGCATATGAGGTTGTGAGCTCCTCATTTTCTTCCACGTCATCCTCTCGCGTATGTACATTATTCTGCAGAAGGTTAGTCATAGCAAGAGGAATAACAACATACTCTTCCTCTAAATGGTGCACCTCAGCATACGAAGTCAAAACAGGAGGTGGATTAACAAAGGTTTCTCGCATAAGAAGTTTCATATCATTCCAAGTTTAAGGTTTATCAGAAGGATCTAAAGACTCCCACCAAGATAAAGCAGAATGTCGCAAAACACTAGCTGCATTTTTTACCTTCCTCCTTGGACACATAAAGCGAGTAGCAAATATGTTATCGATGGAAATTTCGCACCCCATGTACTCATCAGCACCTATACCATCATAAGTCGGTGGATACGAACAACCTGTCATTATTAGAAGACAACAAAAGACAACATAAAAGTATTATCCCTATCAAATGACTACGTGGTGGCAGTGGTGTCACTTTTCACAGCAAGTGGAAGCATCTTATCAAGCTCTTACAAAGTTCTTACCAACACAAGTAGTGGGCGGTACAACCGGTGGCTGGTTCGTGATACTTGTGAGGCAGTGGTACCGAGATTGCAAGGCCCTTTGTCTGTACTGATCTGAAGAGTTTGTGGAGCTTGGAAGGCATACAAAGAGTAATATGTATATCTAGCACACAAGTCAGTAACAGAAAGTAATGCTGAATTATAGTCTAGAGTACTTATTCTCGTTGCTGGTCTAAAATGTTCTAAGCACCAGGTGTGTGACAAACAAGTATGGTGGATAGCAAGATGACAGGTGTGTGAAAACAAGTATGGTGGATGGAAACAGTAACACAAACAAGGAACCAAACAACACACGCTAACATAACTCACTTTGGTCTTCTCTATGTGCTCCTCTAGATATTGTTCCTCTTTTGCCCCTCTTTTTCCTATTTTTTGGGCTATCGTTGTTTTTTTTGGGAAATTTCGACTTTTTTATTTTATTTTTTTGATATTTTTCCTTCACTTAGAAGCACAAAATAAGTAACCATAGAAAATATGAGCTTAAAAAATGAAAGACGTGGCCTGTGAAAATTTCAAAAGACGTGCTCAAAATCGACAAAAAGCTTGTGACCATGAAAAGAGGATCTTGTGACCAATTTTTGATAATTTTAAAAGTTTCCACCCCAACAAAGCGGGGGATGGACGGATCTGAAATTTTTTTCTGATCAATTTTGATATATGGAACGTCAAAATCGGAGTTCGTATGCGAAAACTAGACCAGTTTTAAGAATTGGCTCCGAATTAGAGGACAAAACGGGAACAATGTGCGCAAAATTGGTCACAGCAGCAAAGATTTAATGGAAACGATGGGGGAAAACACACGAACTAGACTCTAACATGACCTAACTAGCAATAAGACCTCGACCCGAACACAAACTCAACATGACGGACTTTGAAACTGAAATATGCAAAGGCTATGACGCGGAAGGTTCTAGGACAGGAAATAAAATATGGCACTAGACTATGGGACGAATGCGAAACACTCCAAATTAGGGGATAAATATGAACCTGACAATATACCTTAGCTCTGATTACCACTGAATGGAGACAGGGATCCCGATCTTTCGTCAGGTGATGGTAACTATCATTATGGCAAAGAATGACACACCAATCCGGCTTTAGATCGAAAGATCGAACCCTGCAATCTTAGCACCACAGCTCCTCTGGTTATCAACTGAGTCACGGACCAGGTTGACCTCACCAAGAAGGCTAATCCCTGCCTACACAATGAAGAACACAAGCAAGAACAAGAAAGAACGCAACCAAATTGCAGATGAATGATTAAACTCACGAAGTTGGGGTCTCACAAACCGATGAATGATGAAACTGTTCTTGATAGAATAATCTAAGCAAAACCCAAACCCTAATGATGGTGGTAGCATATGATTATAAAGGTCTTAGGGTCATCGCCTACCCTAGATGCGCTCCCTAATGGGCTCAAACACGATACACGGTCCAACAGACCAAAAGAAGGTGTCGCAGCACCCTAACAAATTCTAGACGCTGAATTGTTTTGCGATTCCTGTTGATTCCGAAGAGCTTTTGGCATGAAACCACTTGGATTGGCTTTCTTATCAAATTATATTTCCATCCATATATGGATCATTGAAAACAGAGTCTGAATGCATCCTGGGTGACCAGTTTAAGGCAGACTGGTCCTAAATTCCGAGGTAGACTCGAACTTGAGTTGCTTTGGGCCTCCACCTCAGGGACTCGAACTGAATTAGCCTCGGGCCTCCTTCTTGACTTGGACACCCTTGCTGGCCTCCTTCCCCTCCATCCCATGCTCCAAATATGGTCATATGCATGGGTGTCATGTCCCCATCACCACGCCCCTAGGAGTGACTAGCTCCTCAACTTTGATTACGGGAGGCTAGAATTCTAGCTCGGCGCCTTCCTGGGACCCTGACCATCTCAGGAGGACCTAGGCCACCACACCTTCTTGTTCACCAATGTCATGATACAACTTGTCGAAGGAGAGCCGCTTTCCCCGGAATACCTCATCCGAAGCGCCCTGATAGTGCTCCCGTTCGGTCTGCGCAATGCCACCGAGACCCTTGGCCACCTTGTGGTGCACCCACCATCCCTCATGAACAATGAGTTATTGGGGATGACCAAATATGTCATAGAATCTTTTCATGACCTCCTCATAGGAGAGTTAGAGTCGCCCTCCAACTCTGACTCCAGCAGGGGGAGCCATCACCCCTCTCATGAATATTTTATGGCAGGTACCCCTAAGGGATACATCAAAAGCATCCACGAGGGAGAGTCTACCCCAATGAATGGCTTCGACGATGAGGTCGAGGGGGATATAGGGGCCCCACCTTGCCTGTGGGTAGAGCAGTTGAAGGCCTAGCACCAAGAGCTCGAGGATGCACGACTCTAGCTCGAGCAGGAATGCACGGAGCTCGAACGAGAGATTGAGTGCCACAGAGACGATGGGCACGCACGTGCCATGGCCCGTGACATGAACCGAAGCATCATCGAGGATGATGAAGCCCTCCCACACTTCACCTAGGCAAGGAAGAACATCGCTGCTGCGATAGCCTTGCTCTAGGGGCTTTTAGGGCTCGCGACACCTGAGGATTGTTGGGACTATCATGAGATTCACACACTACTTGAGCGTGCGGCGGTGCAATAGGCCAAAAGCTCATTGTCCCAACGATGCGAGCTCGACACCAGTAAGCGCATGCCCTCAGAGCAATCCAATAGGGACGTGTCTATCCACTAGGCGCAGCAAGGCGGCAGGCTATGCACTGTGGTCCTGGTGTATGAGCGTCTTGGCCTCCACCGTGATGCGTATGACACCCTCGACACCCATAGGCATACCCATGGCGATGCGAGGGAGGAGGCTAGCCATGGCTACCACCCTCATCATGGCAGACACTACGACAGCGGCAAAGACTGAACCCTAAGCCTCGACTTGCTAGGACCTTAGGCCTTTCACCGACACATCCTCAACGCCGCCTTCCCACCATGGTATCGGCCACCGACCAACATTCTAAAATACTCTGGGGAAATGAACCTCGGACTATGGCTCAAGGATTATTAGCTTGCTTGCCAAGCCGGTGGAGCAGATAATGATGATTTCATTATCCACAACCTTCCATTGTTCCTGACCAATTCGACACGAACGTGGTTGGAACACCTTCCTCCCAACCGAATCTAAAGTTAGGCGGACCTAAAAGAGATCTTTGTGGGAAACTTCTAGGGCACATACGCGCATCCTGGGAACCCATGGGATCTCAAAAACTACCGATAGAAGTCTAAGGAACTCTTCATGGGTACATCCGGTGCTTCTCCCGGTAGTGCAATGAGCTACCCAATGCCGTCGACGCCGACATCAAAGGAGCTTTCTTATCTAGGACCACCTATGAGTCCCTGGTTCACAAGCTAGGACATAAGTGCCTATGAACCACCAAGGAGCTCCTTGACATCACCACCAGCCATGCCTCAAGTGAGGAGGCAGTCGGGGCGATTTTCGACCGCCTCAAAGGCAAGACAAAGCAGGATGAGGACGCCGGTGAAGGTGCCTCCAACCGTCCCAACAAAAAGAAGAACAAGCAACGGCGCGAGGGCTCGCTCGTGGCCACCACCAACCGCAAAGGGGGTCAGAAGCCCACCAAGGGTACCCTAGATCACTTCGAGAAACTACTCGAAGGGCCATGCCCGAACCATGCTTTCCCCGTCAAGCACCTATACAAGGACTACGTCATCATGAAGTGGTTCTTGTCTGGAGGCTCCAACAAGGGGAGCATAGGAAGGAGCCTAAGTTGACTATAGACGACGCCGAGGGGAAGGACGGTGGATTTCCAGTGCTGGATGGCTGCCTCATGATCTTTGGAGGGTTAGTGGCCTATGACTCCAAGCATCGCCAGAAGCTTACATGCCGTGAGGTCTATACAGCCACGTCGGCCGTGCCTACCTTCCTCTAATGGTTGGAGTCCACCATAACCTTTGATCAGACTGACCACCTAAAAAGTGTCCCACTGCCAAGAAGATATCTGCTAGCGGTTGACCCGATCATCGGCACGAAGCGGCTCACCAAAGTGCTGATGGATGGAGGCAGCGGCCTTAACATCATGTACGCTAAAACGCTCGATACCATGGGCATTGACCAAGCGTGCATCTAGCTGACTGAGGTGCCTTTCCATGGCATCGTGCCTAGGAAACAGGCTGTGCCACTTGGGCAGATCGAATTGCTCGTCACCTTTGGGAATCCGACCAATTATAGGGCAGAGACCCTTACCTTCGAGGTAGTCGGGTTCCATGGAACCTACCATGCCATCCTAGGATGTCCGTGCTATGCAAAGTTCATGGCCATCCCCAACTACACCTATCTAAAGTTGAAGATGCTAGGATCGAGCGAGGACATCACTGTCGGCACCTCCTTCCAACGGGCCTACAAGTGCGAGGCCAAGTGCTGCAAACATGCCACAACAATTATCGCCTCTAAGGAGCTTACGAACACACCCTCGGGGTACGCATGAGGTACTTTGTTCACATCTATTTCTCCTCCTCCAACAATGTGGTTGAGTATGAGGCACTCATCAATGGCCTACGCATAGCCATTGAGTTGGGTATCCTATGGCTCGACGTCCGAGGCGACTCCCAGCTGGTCATCGACCAAGTCATGAAGGAGTCAAGCTACCACAACGCCAAGATGGTTGCATGTTGCCGAGAAGTTCACCAGCTAGAAGATAAGTTCGACAGTCTTGAGCTTAGTCAAATCCCTAGGCGTGTCAATAAGGCGACCGATGTGCTGGTGAAAACGGTGTCCGACCGAGATCCGGTGCCGATGGGCATCTTCGCCAGCAATCAGTACAAGCCCTTGATCTGCTACAAGGAGCTAGAACAAATGGGTGATGGGCCGCCTGCCTTGGGCTTAGGGGCTAACCAGCCGGTGGCTCCATCCGACCCCGAAGTCATGGAGCTTGATGAGTATCCAGTGATAGAGCCCGACCCTCTAGCTAACTGGAGGATGTCCTACCTCGACTACCACCTCTGTGAGGTGGTGTTGACAGACAAAACAGAGGCTCGGTGGCTCACATGTTACGCCAAGTCCTTTGTCCTTATTGAGGGCGAGTTCTATAGACGAAGCCACACTAGGATCCTGCAACGTTGCATCCCCATCGATTAAGGGAAGCAGTTGCTGAGTGATATCCATGGTGGGGTCTATGAGCACCATACCGTGCCTAGGACCCTAGTCAAAAACATGTTCTGACAAGGCTTCTACTGGTTGACCGTAGTAGCCAACGCTGAACAGATTCTGCGCACCTGTGAAGGGTGTCAATACTACGCTCGACAGACCTACCTGCTAGCCCAAGCGCTCCAAACAATCCCCATCACTCGGGGCTAATAAGAGCATATCTATCTGGTAGACATTCTCTACGCCTGACCCTTTCTCATGTTAAGACCCAAAAGCGAGGGTCATGGAAACAAACGCTGAGTAAAATTGGTCGGGCTACAAGAAACCTACGCCCCAACGGCTATGGTGTTTTTGCTCACCAGTGTGATTAGAGTTTTTTCTGCACCATGTGCTTTTTAGCCTTAACTACAGAAAGAGTCGGTACGCGTTTAAGAGTATATCCACCTAGCAAACATTCTATGTGCCTGACCCTCTCTCATGTTGAGACCTGGAAGCAAGAGTTGTAGAAACAAACGCTGAGTAAAACTGGTCGGACTGCAAGAAACCTATGCCCTAGTGTCTATGGTGTTTTTACTCACTAGCATGATCAGAGCTTTATAGCCTTAATGACAAAAAGGGTCAAAACGCATTAACCTTTTTATACAAAAAGGGGAGAAGGGCTAAAATCTGTTTGGCCATAACAAAATTTAAGACCTTGTCCATTTATTATAAGTTCACCGCCTGACTTATCTGCCTAACTAATTTCTTAGGCGGGATGATCTCATCCTCTATCTCCATAGGTAAGTCCTATGCTAGCAGGTCACCCAAGTAGATTGAATGGCTTGGCCCACTGCCGAGAGATGGGTAAGGAGCAGTAGGATGCCCCATGTGGGTTATGCCAACTCTGTCACGAACGATGAACCTAGATTCCACTTGGACATATCTGGTAAGAGCTCCCTAAACCCGTCACTCAAGCCATCAAGGTAAGTCTTGTGCTAGCGGGTCACCCAAGTCGATCGGACGGCTTGGGCCATTGCCGAGAGATCGGTAAGGGGCAGTAGGACGCCCCATGCGGGTTACGCTGACTCTGTCACGAAAGACGGACCTGGATTCCACTCGGACATATCCGATAAGAGCTCCCCAAACCTGTCACTCGAGCCATCAAGGTAACTTTACCACCCCCCCCCCCACTTTACTTTTCCAGTGCATGATCATTCATTCATGAAGCGGTAGTCGTCTCATTCGATATGAGCGGCGACTAATAGAGGTTTGAAGGTCGGCCCGTGAAGGGCTTGAGGCCACCTCATGTCGAACAGAGCTAGGGGAGAAAACACAGATGAGCCCTAGTGGCCCTTGCTCGACCTACTTAGAAGCGGACAGGGTCATCTCAACCTTCTCATTCGATCCTAACCTCGAGCCATACCCACAGAATGTCCATCGAGGGGAGGCTAGCGGGCCACCTGAGTCGGTCTCCAGAATGACTCGAGCATCTACTGAGAGGCAGGTTAAGGAGCAGTGGAATGCCACATCAGGGCTATGCAACCTCATTACGAATGACGGACCTAGATTCCACTCGGACATGCCCATTAGCAAGCTCACCGAGCGCGACACTTGAGCCATCGAGACAAGTGATGTTAGCTCGACCCCTTCGATTGCAGAAACCATGGATAAGGTGATGATCACAAAGACGAGCCAACCCTCAATCGGACCCCCGCTATGTCTGGGGGCTCGAGGAAAGTTGGACTTGCAAGGAGACCGAATGCGCGGTCATAGAACGATGGCTCGGATCCTAGGGAGGGGGTACGAATGAAAACTAAGAATAACGTTTCTAAAACAAAAAAATGCTTTCTCCTACCAGTTTTGCTATTGTCTTCTCGATCTTTAGTGAAACCCAACCCCAACAATGGCAAAGGGTCGGGTCTCACTCAGGGGCTAATAAGGGTATATATACCCTTTCTGAAACAGTCGCCATGCCCAACCCCTTTCTCACGTTAAAAACCTAGAGACAAAGTTTGTGGAAACGAATGACTAAGTAAGGCTAGTCGAACTGCAAGAAATATATGCCCAGCGGCTATGACACTCTTGCTTACTAGCGTGATCAGAGTTTCTCGCCCACATCTCGAGCTCTACAATCTTAACGACAGGAAGGGTCAGAGCGCTTTACCCCTTTTACACATAAAAAGGGGAGAAAGAACAAATTTGTTCAACCAAAATGAAAGAATAGACTTGTTCAAACAAAACAAAAGGGATGGGCCCGCTAGCGGCCAGTACCCAAGCTCAGGAGCATCGTGGGCATCCCGACCCACATTCGAGTCTCAGCCGAATACGATCCATGGTTTTTCCTCAAAGAAAGGCAAAGAGCCCTTAGGACCGGTCGAACGGACTTAGAACTATATAGATTGACCGTAGAGAATCTAGAGTTAATCACCAGCTGACCCAAGCCAGAACCCCACAAATGGGATGCTAGGGCCCCACTCGGACTAGCTTGTTAATAGCTCATCAAGCACCATAATTCATCCATAGAGGAAAACCATGGCATGGCTCAGCCCCTCTGTTTTTATCGAAAAAAACGCTTGAGGGAAGATGATCACAAAGATGAGCCGACCCTCGACTGGACCCCTGCTATGGGTGGGGGCTCGAGGAAAGTTGGACTCGCAAGGAGACCAAACGCGCGGTCGTAGAACGACAGACCCCTGTAGGTGTCGAAATCAGGAAAGACCTTTTTTGACCCACCAAATCTCACGGCTATACCCCCGAGGGGTCCGATCACGACAAAAGGGAATCGTTGTCCCTAGGATACGCCATGGGCGACAAAAGAAGGCCAAGGCCCTTAGAGTCTTCCAATTCGAAAAAGCCTCTAAAGGTGTATTCTACTCCTCCATAGGCTCGGGGGCTACTGTCGGGGACAAATACTAGGGTACCCGAAGAGGAGGAGCTAATGGCCATCAACATTAATTCATCCGAGTAGTCAAGAGCGTGACTACAACTCCAACCAACCCCTAGGTGCTCGGGCTCTACCTCACCCAACCTATGGGTCGGGGGCCCACCTTGCCTGACCCGTGGGTCAGGGGCCCCGCCTCACTGGGCCTCTAGGTCGGGGGCTCCATCTCGCCTGACCCCTCAGGTGTGGCTCCTGACAGAAGCTCGTACCGCCGCCAACCACTATGGGCCAGAAAAGTACAACCCAAGGTCAAACTTTTAGCATTGTGCAGGGAGCGGGCACATCTCAACATGACCTGTTGTAAGGTCGAGATGGCGGACTAGAGGGGAGGTGAATAGTCCTTTCTAAAATTAGTCGCGTCGGCTAACCGAAACAAGTGTGGAATTAAAACTATCGGTCTAGCCAAGACTACACCTCTCTATCTATATTCTCTAGCACCTTTTAAAGATACTAATTAAGCAACAAAGGTGCCGGGCTAGCTAGAGCTCACCTAACCAATTCTAGAAGTAAGGTCACACAAATCTATGCCACTAGTACTTTAAGCAACAAGGGAGCTCCGACACATGCTAGTAAGCAAAAGCGCAAAGCCACCTAATGCTCACTAACAATCCTCAATAATAAGGCAACCAATGTCAAATTAGATAGCGCAATTACTTAGCTACATAAACTAAGCAATGTGACTAACATGGTCACACAAACCAAATTAGCTACACAAGGGAGCTACTTCTATGCTACACAAGCAAGAAGGTAACACTATTTTGCTTCTTTGATAACCATGAAACAAGTGATCTTCCCAACAATTGACATGTGCCTGAGGTGCTCTTCCTTTCAACCTTGCATCTCGCATAATCCGAGTCGAAGTAACCAACTAGCTCAAACTTTGCTCCTTTGGGATACCATAAACCAACATTTGGTGTATGTTTTAAGTACCTCAATATCCTATTTGTAGCCTTCAAATGACTTTCTCTTGGTGAGGCTTGAAATCTTGCACACATGCATACACTAAACATGACATCCGGCCTTGATGCGGTCACATAAAGTAGGCTTCCAATCATAGATCGATACAATTTTTTATCCACCATGTTGCCACTTGCATCACTATCCAAGTTACCATTTGTTCCCATTGGTGTGCTAATGACTTTGCTATCACTCATGTCAAACTTCTTGATCATGTCCTTGATATACTTGCCTTGACTTACAAAAGTACCATTCTTCATTTGCTTGATTTGAAGACGAAGGAAGTAACTCAACTCTCTAATCATGGACATCTCAAACTCATTAGCCATCATTTTTCCAAACTCATCACAAAAATCTTGATTGGTTGATCCAAATATGATGTCATCAACATAGATTTGCAACACAAACAAGTCTTTTCCAATCTTCTTGATGAAAAGAGTGGTGTCAACCTTACCCATTGTGAACCCTTTAGAGAGTATAAAATCCCTCAATCTCTCATACCATGCTCTAGGTGCTTGTTTCAATCCATACAAAGCCTTCTTCAACTTGTATACATGGTTGGGCTTCTTGTCATCTCCAAAACCAGGAGGTTGCTCAACATATACTTCTTCATTGATGTAGCCATTTAGAAATCTCTTAACATCCATTTGATAGAGCTTGATGTTGTGGGCACAAGTATAGGCTAGCAAGATTCTAATTGCTTCCAATCTAGCAACCGGGGCATGTTTCTCCAAAGTCAAGACCTTCAACTTGTGTATAGCCTTGTGCTACCAATCTTGCTTTGTTCCTTACTACTATCCCATCTTGATCTTGCTTGTTTCTAAAGACCCATTTGGTTCCAATCACATTGTGTCCCTTTGGTTTTTCTATCAACTCCCATACTTGATTTCTTGTGAAGTTATTCAATTCTTCATGCATAGCATTTACCCAATCAATATCCTTCAATGCTTCATCTATCTTCTTTGGTTCAATGGATGACACAAATAAGAAATGCTCACAAAATGAAGCCAATCTTGATCTAGTTTGCACACCTCTTGAAATATCACCAATGATAGTGTCCAATGGATGATCCCTTGCAATATTGGTTGGTTGGAGGATTGGAACTTGATTGCTTGCACTTGCTTGATCATTGGGTTGAGATGATGTACTAGCCACTTGATCTTATTCATTATCATGAGATCCACTTGCACTAACTTGATTTGTATCATCTTGCACATTTGAGTTAGAGAGCACTTGCACTTGATCATCTTCATCATCATTCACTTGCCTAGGCCTCAATTCACCAATATTCATGTTATTCATGGCATTTGAAAGTTGAATGCCTCTAACATCTTCCAAGTTCTAATTCTCTACTTGTGAACCCTTGGTTTCATCAAATTCAATATCATGAACTTCCTCAAGAGTACCACTATCCAAATTCCAAACTCTATATGCTTTGCTTGTTGTGGAATAACCAAGTAGGAATCCTTCATCATATTTCTTGTCAAACTTGCCCAATCTAGTGCCTTTCTTTAAGATATAACATTTGCAACCAAAGACCCAAAAATATGTAATGTTGGGCTTTCTACCATTCAAGAGCTCATATGGTGTCTTCTCTTTCAATGGGTGACAATAGAGGCGGTTGCTACAATAGCAAGCTGTGTTGATAACTTCGGCCCAAAAAGATTGACTCACATTGTACTCACTAAGCATAGACCTTGCCATATCAATAAGTGTTCTATTCTTCCTCTCAACAAGGTCATTTGATTGTGGAGTGTATTTGGTCGAGAATTGATGTCTTATTCCAAATTTATCACATAACTCATCAATTCTAGTGTTCTTAAACTCACTACCATTGTCACTTCTAACTCTCTTGATGGTTGTTTCAAACTCATTGTGAATGCCTTTGACAAATGATTTGAATGTTGCAAACACATCACTTTTGTCCACTAGAAAGAATACTCATGTGTATCAAGTATAATCATCTAGTATCACAAAGCCATATTTGTTACCATCAATGCTAGTGTATTGTGTTGACCCAAATAAGTCCATGTGCAATAACTCAAATGCTTTACTAGTGCTCATTATGCTTTTCTTAGGATGGGTGTTTCTAACTTGTTTGCCGGCTTAACAAGAGCTACAAAGTTTATCCTTCTCAAACACAACATCTTTCAAGCCTCTAACCAAGTCATGCTTAACCAATCTATTCAATTGTTTCATTCTAACATGACCAAACCTTCTATGCCATAACCAACCCATGCTAGACTTAGTGAACAAGTATGTAGATAATCTAGCTTCACTAGCATTAAAATCAACCAAGTATAGATTCTCATATCTAAAGCCTTTGAAGATCAAGTTAGAGCCATCTACACTTATGATCTCTACATCATCTACCCCAAATGTGCATTTAAATCCAAGATCACACAATTGAGCCACAGATAGCAAATTAAAGTTCAAGCTCTCTACTAGCAACACATTGGATATGCTCATGTCATTGGATATTACAATCTTACCAAGCCCTTTGACCTTGCCTTTGTCATTATCACCAAATGTGATACTATCATAACCATCATTGTCATTGGTGTTGATTGAGTTGAACATTCTTACATCTCCGGTCATGTGTTGAGTGCACCCATTATCAAGAACACAATGCCTTACTTTAGTTTTGTAATTAACCTACAAAAGAAGATCAATTCTTTTTAGGTACCCAAACTTGCTTGAGTCCTTGAAGGTTAGTCACTAAGCTCTTTGGTACCCAAATAGCTTTCTTCTTTGAGCCCATCCATGGTTTACCAATGAACTTAGCCTTCACACCATTTGTACCCTTAGTAAGCATATAGCATGAATCAAGCTTTATGAAGGATACATTAGCTTGTGATTTCTTGTTCATGCATTTTTGCTCTACATGACCAACTTGCTTACAACTAGTATAAAACCAATTATTGTTTTTCACAAAACTAGTCTTATGAGGAGCAAAGGCCGCCTTGCCTTTCTTGGGGTTGTAGCCCAATCCCTCTTTGTAGAGAGAAGCTCTTTGGTTACCCAAGCACATAAGCAAGCGGTCCTCACCACCATAATCCTTAGCTAAGGTGTGAGTGAGCTTGTTGACCTCCTTCTTGAGGTTCTCATTCTCAACCACTAGTGAGGCATCACAAGTGAGACCGTCACTACTAGATGAGGTGGAGGTGGAAGTACTACAAGAAGGATTAGTGGAAGCAACAAGGATAGGCATAGATAATGATTCATCAATTATATCACAAGTTAAGCCTATATTGCAAGTTTCAACATACTTCCTTTTATTTTGCTCATTTAGCAAAGAATTAGCTTTTTCAAGCTTCTTGTGGGCCTTGTCTAGTTTCTCATGGGCTTCCTCTAGCCTCTCATGAGTTGCTTTGAGCTCATAAAGGGCTTGCTTAAGGGCTTTTACCTCCTTATTCAAGCTCTTGCATTCTCTTCTCTTAATGTCAAAATGTTCTTTGGCATCTTCTATCATGTCAAACAATTCATCTTTGGTAGGCTCATCATCATCACTATCACTATCATTTTCATTTTCATATTTATTTTCATCATCATGTTCTTCATCACTTTTATCATCACAAGATTGTACCTTAGTGGCCTTAGCCATGAAGCATGATGAAGATTCGAATAGAGAAGGCTTCTCATTGATAGCAATGCTTGCAAGAATCTTTTTCTTGGTGGTCTTGACATCATCATCACTTGATGAAGCATTGCTATCCCAAGTGACTACATATGAACCACCCTTCTTCTTCTTGAAGGCCATCTATCCTTCTTCTCTTTCTTTTCCTTCTTGTCCTTCTTCTTGTTCTTCTTATTGTCATCATCATTGTCGCTATTGTATGGACATTGAGCAACAAGATGATTTTTGCTTCCACACTTGAAGCATCTTC